>NW_028141886.1:0-2500 GCF_030444845.1 Prenolepis imparis
AGGACCGGGGACGGCGCAAAGTCCGTAACCTCCGAGTACCGTGGCGCGCGCTTGCGACGGTCTCGACGCACCGTAAAGAGTGCGGCCTGATACCTTGCGCGTACCGCCGAGCAGCCGGCCGGGCGACCGGGGGTTTGTCGCGTGCCGTTTTACCGGCGACGCGACAGGCACCGCACCCGGGCCGTAGACCGACACCCAGCGGGTCGCGACGTTCTACTTGGGGAGAAGTGCACGACGACGAGCACCGGACATCGGCGCACGGTAGCGTGCCCGCGCGCGAGCCGCGAGGACTCCGCGGGACATCGCCGACCGACGCGAAGCCAGCGCCGCTGACGATGAATCTCCCCGTTCGATCTTTTGGGTTTCTTAGGTTTACCCCTGAACGGTTTCACGTACTCTTGAACTCTCTCTTCAAAGTTCTTTTCAACTTTCCCTCACGGTACTTGTTCGCTATCGGTCTCGTGGTCGTATTTAGCCTTAGATGGAGTTTACCACCCACTTAGAGCTGCACTCTCAAGCAACCCGACTCTGAGGAGAGATCCTCCCGAGACGCGCATCGGTCGCTACGGGCCTGGCACCCTCTACGGGTAAGTGGCCCCATTCAAGATGGACTTGGACGCGACGCGACACCTCGGGATAAGCGGATCCTCCCAAACACCACATTTCCCTGCGGCGGAACCGCGGGATTCGGTGCTGGGCTCTTTCCTGTTCGCTCGCCGCTACTAAGGAAATCCTGGTTAGTTTCTTTTCCTCCGCTTAATAATATGCTTAAATTCAGCGGGTAATCTCGCCTGCTCTGAGGTCGTCGAAAGCTTTAGTTTGGTAGCCGCCGCCTCCTCCGCGTCGCTCGTCTCGCGCTTCTTCTTCTTCTTTCTCTTTCCTCCGGGGAGGAAAGTTCAAGTTACGAAGAACGGAGAGAACGTCGACGTGAGAGCAGCGGCAGCTGCGTATACCGCGTGAGGCGCGAGAGGCAAACACAATCGCCAATCCAACAACACTCGGTGGTGCGTTAGGTTAGGGTAACGTAAGGAGAGAATACGACGAGTACACGACGACGCGTGCCGGTCCCAATTTTCATTCCTGCCTCGCGCGTTTACACGCGACGGACTAGGAGAACTTCGTGGACTCGGACACGCGGTCGGCTCTCCGAGCCGAATCTCTTCTCTCCGCGTACCGCCGGACGACGACGCGCGCGCGCGCGCTGGCGCACCGAGAGACCGGAGAGTGCGAGAGTGCCGAGAGCAGTGTGTGTGAGATTAAAGAGAGAGAGAAAGAAAAAATGGCGAGAGACAGCGCTACTAAAATATATCGTGGAGACAACGACGCTCCGGCCGCAGGCGGCGGGTGTCGTTCCTCCTTCGCGCTCGTCATCGTCCCTTTCTTCTCCACATCTCTCTCGTCACATACGAAAAACTCTCCCCTCGCACAGTCCTACTTCCTCTTTCGAGGACAGTCTCTGGGCGCGCGCGAGCGCTCGCTATCATCCTTGTGCACGCTTGTGCGCTCTCTCTTCCTCCTCGGTGTCATTTCAAACGACGCCCAGGGCGTGCGCCGGCCGTTCGTACGGCGGCACACAGCACCTCGGGCGAACGTCCAACGATCGCTCGTACGCCATTGTAAGCGCGCACAGGGCACAGGCGACGCGCGCAAGTCTGGGCGCGCCGTGGCCGTGCGCGCTTCGGGAGCGCAAGCAGTTTCGGGGTACTAAAACGACCCTCAGCCAGGCGTGGTCCGGGAATTGTATCCGTGGACCGCAATGTGCGTTCGAAATGTCGATGTTCATGTGTCCTGCAGTTCACAAGTTGACGCGCAATTAGCTGCGTTCTTCATCGACCCACGAGCCAAGTGATCCACCGTTCAGGGTAATCGTTCAAAATTTTTGCGTTCGCGAAGAAACGCTTTTCGCTCAACCATCGTGGTCTCCCCTCTCGAAGAGAGAGGGTGAGATAAAAATCGTGGCCCTTCGATCAGCCTGGCCGCGCGCGTCCGAGCGCGCGCGCGGACCGCCGCCTCCCGTCTAAGGAGAGAGGCTACGGCACAAAAGTGTGGTTGTTGCTTCGATCGGAGCGTCTCTCCCTAAGTGGAAGAGCCGGGGCGGAAGCTCTTTGAAGAGACCGTCGGACGGATTCGTAAGATCCGTCCTCTCGCCCGGCTCCGCGCGCGGTCGCAACGCTGTTTCGCACGCCGACCGCTGCCCCGGGCGCCGCGAACGGCACCGGGGGAGGGCGCGTTGACGAACGCTGCTGCTGCTGCTGACACACGCGCGCAGCGCGGGCATAGGTCACCACCGGTTCGCGCTCAACGCCGAATCGACGCTCTGCGAGTGGCACGAGCGTGATCGCGAAGCGTCTCGCTCCGAGTCGCAACGTATTTTTTTCGAAGTTTTTCACAAAAGGCAACGAACGCGCGTATCGCGGCTCGCGCGTCGAGCGCGAGCGGAACGCGACGCCGTCGCGGAGAGAGGTCTCGGACACGCTCTCTCTCCCTCTCGGCGGCGAAC
>NW_028141887.1:0-12257 GCF_030444845.1 Prenolepis imparis
AAGCAGTGGTATCAACGCAGAGTACTGAGGAGGAGTCCGACCCGCCTGCACGGGATTCGGAGTGGTGCCCGAACATTCCGGCACCAAGCTCTGCTCTGAGAACAGTGGACAGGGGGACCTCCCCCTGCCCAACCGTAGTGGAGGACAACGCGGCCTCTAGTGGGCTTAGCCCACAAGAGGTTGAGGCTCTTCTGTGCAGGATCACAGAATTAAAGCAGGAAGTCGACAACACGCGGGCCGAGATGGCGGAAGTCCTGGACTCCTCCATCTCGGCAATGCAGAAATGTCGGGATGAGAATAGAGAGCTGCGTGGGCAACTAGAACTCCGGGGGAGGAATAAACCTCCATCAGCCGGGGTTCCGCGGGGGGTTAAAACTACGGGGGGTCCGTCGTCTTCTGGGAAGGGGGGGGGATCTTCTGGGGTGAGGGACTGTATTGGCTCGGGGGGGAACACGAACGAACTATGGTCGAAGGTCGTAGGAAGGAAGTCCGCGAGCGCTGATAAGCGCCTACCGCGGGCTTCCAAGGGGTCTGTGGCTCCGCTAGCCGGGGAGCAGACAGGCGCGGGTCAAGCGGCGAAGCCAGATAAGGGGCGCCGCAAAACATCGCGGAGGAAAAAGAAGAGGGGCCCGCGAGCGCCCGCAACCGCGGCCGTAACGGTCACGATTGCGGACAATGCGGGCAGTGGTCTGACCTATGCCCGGGTGATGGGCGAGGCGAGGGAGAAGATCTCCCTCCAAGACCTCGGCATCTCGGGGTCGAGGCTCAGGCCATCAATGATGGGGGGCCTTGTTATAGAGATCCCCGGAAAGGACCGCCTGTCCAAAGCTCGGCAGTTGGCCGAGCGGATGAAGGATGTGTTCAAGGAGAAGGAGGAGGTGAAGGTCACGCAGCCCCAGAAGACCGCGGAGCTTAGGGTCCGGGGTCTCGACGTGGCCTCCACCTCCAAAGATGTCTCCCTGGCTATCGCCGCGGAGACGGGGTGCCTGGAGGAGCACATTCGAGTGGGGGAGATCCGGCGCAGCTCGGACGTTGGCCCAGGCTCAGTCTGGGTCTGCTGCCCGATCTCGGTGGCCAGTAAGCTGGCCAGAGCAGGTAAGCTGCAAGTCGGGTGGAGCAGTGTCAGGGTGGAGACACTAAAGGCTCGACCCGTATTTTGTTTCCGGTGCCTCGGACACGGTCACGTCCGGGCCCGGTGCAAAGCGGCAGTGGACCGCAGCACCGCCTGTTACCGGTGCGGGGAGCTGGGCCACAGTGCCAAGGGGTGCACGGCGCAGCCCAAATGCCTGGCTTGCGCCGACCTGGGTTTGCCAGCCGCGCACCGATTGGGAGGCAAAGGGTGTAGACCCAGGCCTCCCTCGAGGCGGAAGGAGGACATGCCGCTCGCCGAGAGGGTAACTACAGCTTCCTCGAAGCAAGCGTCGTTGACGAAGGCGAAAAAGCCCGGTACACTCGCGGCGAAGCGAGTCCCTGCCGGGCCACCAACAGCATCGTCCTCTGGCCGACAGAAACCGGCCAGTTGTAGGGAGGAAGAGGAGATGGAGACCGACACTTAGTCGGCCTCGCAGACCACCATCCTCAATTCGGAGGATGGAGTAAATCCCCCAGTCAAGGGGGGTTTACGGTGACTGCAGATCCACAAGTCGGGGGACTTGTGGGTCATTGCACGTAGTCCCCCGTGAGGAGGAGAGTGTGGCGCGACACCCACCTCTCCTCATGAGGAGTGAGACAAACGTCTCCCTCCTCGCGAGAAGGGCGCGAGTCAACGCGCAGCCTGAGATGCTCTCGGATGTCATGCTTTAGCGGTTCCCGAGAGCATCTCGCAAGGCCGAGTGTCGCCGTCTGGTTTTTAGTGGGTCGGGGGTCGCTTACATCCCCAGCCCCACATAACCCACCTTGCCTCCCCCGAGGCGGGTGGGTATGCGGTTGCGCATTTTCCAGACGTAAAAAAAAAAAAAAAAAAAAAAAAAAAAAAAAAAAAAAAAAAAAAAGGTTAGGTTAGGTTAGGTTAGGTTAGGTTAGGTTAGGTTAGGTTCTCTCTCGTGGGATGCGGCCTTGCCGTGGCGAGAGAGCTCACCCCTTGCAAGAGGATAGTCTTGCAAGGGGTGCTAACAGCATCCCGTACCCGAGTAACGTCGGGTACATCAACTCCCCGGGTCTGGGGAGTTTCCCCAGTCCCGGGGAGCCCTCCCTGTGGGAGGACGGGGCCCACTTCCCCTATAGAGCTTCGGCTCGTATGTGGTAGAGGATGGCGACCTTGAATTCAAACGCCCGGTGGCATGGCACCGTTAGGAGAGGGCACTGCACGGCGCTCCGGCGCTTGCCCTCCCGCCATGCATTTGCGGCTCGGGCCGCGGGGTTCTTGCGTCGTTTTCTCGGGGGGGATGTTTCCGGGGTTTCTCCTGGGGGTGTTCCCCTCGGGGTCTCGGGGTGGGGTCTTGTGCGGCTGGGGCCGCGGGGGTGGGTGACCATCCGTGACTACCCGAGGGGCTTTGCCCGGAGGGTTTACCCGAGGGGCATCGCCCGGAGGGAGTCACGGTGGTCTGTCGTCGGGGCCGCTCGGACGTATTCCGAGGCGGGGCCCGGCGACAAGTGCGGCCTCAGGGTGCTGGTTGGGGGTCTCCAGGCTGGGTAGCCTGGGTCCCCGTCCCAGCGTCCCTGGGGTCGGCCGAGCCCGGGCCACTCGGACGTTTCCGAGCTCGGGCCGGGCGCGGCGTAGTGGTCACGCGTGGTTACCTGAGGGGCTTTGCCCGGAGGGTTTACCCGAGGGGCATCGCCCGGAGGGTGCCACGCGGGCCTACCGCTGGGGCCGCTCGGACTTATTCCGAGGCGGGGCCTGGCGGCGAGAGTTTGTACTCCTGGCTGGTCGGGACCGTTTCCCGTACCGAACCGGCCGGCCGGGAGAGGTGGTGTCCCTTCCACTGGATGTGATTACTGGTGGGGGGACGGCTGGTCGCCACGGCGTGTAGGGCAGGGCCGGGGAGCGGCGACCTTGCCCGAAACGTCCGTGGGGCCCCCCGGGTGGCGCCACCCGCTGCGGTACCCCTGTTGTCGGAGGCAGGGGACCCCCGAAAGCCCGTGTGGGCGTCAAAAACCCACACGGGTGAGTAAGGGGCTCGGAGTCTGGCCGGGGTGCGGTATCCCCCCGGCCTAAGACATATGTCCCCTCCCCGGGGGAACTTGGGGCCCGGCCTTGGGGTGTGGCCGGTCATGTTTCGGGGCACCCCTTGGCCGGTGGGGGTATACCCTGGGGGACGGAGCCGCAGCGGGAAAGTGGGATTAAAGGAGATGATTACTAGCACAAAAATAAATAAGAAACAGAATGAGCGGGAGGTGGAGGTGATGGAAACGGAAGTTTCCAAACTTACAAGCGCCACGATGTCAAGCGCAGGGGAGGAGCAGAGTCGGAGTGAAACGACGAGTGGGTCGAGCACTTGCAAGGCGCAGGTTCCAGTACTGAGGATCAAAAAGATCGATCAGATCGATCATAAAATCGCAGTGAGGAAGCCAGTGCTGAGGACGAGAATGACCCTACCGCCGAATGATCGGGCAGTGGCTGGTCCATCCAGAGGGCCTGTAATGTCGGTGAAACCATCTGTGGACACGGAGGAGCCATTTGTGGACGTGGAGGACACGGAACACTATGACTCAGATGAAGAGGAATTCATACCTCCTCCCAGGAAAAGGAAGAGAGGAAGGCCCGAGACCACCGGCGCATTCAGGCTGGTTAAACAAGAAAGGGAAGAGAGAGCCAAAATAGAAGAGGAGTATGAGAGAGCCATCGCGAGCACCAAGGTTCCTTATCAAGAATCTAAACAATTCTTGCGAATGAAGGACCTGGTGTTAGAATGTGCGGACGATCTGAGAATTGCTCCAAACGCAGAAATAGCGGCCGAGAGTCTGAACCAGACACGGGCGTTAATGGAGGCGCTCTGCAAGTCCAAGAAGGGATTGCAAGGGAAGATTCAGGCACAGATTAAGGAGGCGGCCTGCTATTTAGAGGCTGCCATCACTACCATCTGTGGGAGAATCTATGCAAAAGATATCGGAGAGGAAGAGGGCTCGACGGAGGCACTGAGGAAGCAAGTCCGGGCCCTTAAGGCGGAGAACACCAGGCTTCATAATGAAGCCAAAAGAGCGCGGATAATGCGTAAAAGTATAGAGGATGGAAGCATCCAACCTCCCGCAATAGACACGCACCCGCCAGACGAGTTGGAAAAGATGGGGGAAGCTGCGCAACCCCAACAGAGCACTGACGACCCGATGGAGGTGGAGATGGAGGTGAGGGCGACTCCCTTGCCTTCATCGCAGCCAATGAGACCCCCCATCAAAGGAACAACCAAGGCGCTAGGGGAGCATCCTCCTGGAATAAGCAAAGAGGAGGATAAAGTAATATATGATGACCTGTCACAAAGGATCCAGGCATTACTCGAGGAGAGAGGGGCTTTTATGGAGAACCTCAAGAGAGGGGATAGTAAATCCCTCCCGCTGGAAAGAAAACTTTCTTCTTCATTTTCAAATACCTCCACGCCCCTTCGGCCGGCGGTACCGGCCAGCTGCCCCGAGCGGACGCCTGCTGCGCAAGGTGGCGTTGATCCTCG
Organism: Prenolepis imparis; assembly: GCF_030444845.1. Lineage (NCBI taxonomy): Eukaryota > Metazoa > Arthropoda > Insecta > Hymenoptera > Formicidae > Prenolepis > Prenolepis imparis. The sequence continues at coordinate 4,602 of NW_028141887.1, forward strand.
GGCAACGACGGTTGGTGACAAGGAGAGGAAGAAAAAGAAGAAGGGGAAGAAGAAGAAGACAGAGGCGAAGGAGGAACCGAAGCCTCAACGTCCGAGAGAGGACTTTCTCTTGAAAAGGAAGAATCCCCCCTCCATCCCAATGCCCGGCCCGGAGAAGGCTCCACTCCCTCCCCAACAAACCGAAACCCAGGAAATTTTCTGGAGCAAGGTTGTAGGCAGACGGGAGAAGGAAGCCACAAGAAAACGGAACCAACAACAAACACCGACATCCGGACCGGGAAAAAGGGCCGCATCCTCACTCCCTCCTCAAAAAGAGGAGGGTAAGGCGATGGAGAGACCAAAGCCCGCAAAAAAGGAGGGTATAGGGAACAAGAGGGCTCTCAGAACTGCCGCGGTCACTCTCACATGTCCCCCTGGAAGTTATGGTGAGGTGATCGGCAAGGCAAGGGATATGATCAATATCAAGGACCTTGGCATCCCCAGCGTTAAGGCGCACATAGGGGTCACGGGTGCAATGGTCTATGAGGTCAAGGGGAAGGATCGTGGGACCAAAGCAGATGAGTTTGCGAATAAGCTCCGCGAAGTCCTAAAGGACGTTGAAGGCGTCAGAGTAGGAAGGCCGGTTAAAACGGCTGAACTACGTGTTCGTGGCCTTGATAGGGCCACAACAGATGAAGAAATAAGAAGGAAGCTAGCGGAGGTGGGAGAGTGCAGCCCAGACGATGTAAGAGTTGGGAAAATGCGCTTTGCCGCCAGAGCCCTAGGCACCGTTTGGGTGAAGTGCCCGCTTGCCTCTGCGAAGAAGATACTAGCGGTGGCCAGAATCCAGATTGGCTGGATAATGGCCACCGTGGAACTTCTAAAAGAACGGCCTGTGCAGTGCTACAAATGCATGGGCATGGGCCATGTGCAGGCGCAATGCAAGAATGACAGGGACAGGAGAAATACCTGTTACAATTGTGGGGAAGAGGGGCACAAAGCTCAAGATTGCCAAAACTCTTCCAAGTGCGTGTTGTGCGCGGAAGCAGGCAGACCTGCGGGACACAGGATGGGGAGCAGGATCTGCACCCCTCCTAAACAAAGGGGCAAACCAGAGAAGGAGAAGGCAGGGCTGCCAAAGAAAACCCCGGCTGGAAGGAGTGCAGAAGGTGGAACAACCTCAAGAGAAGGAACGCAGAAGACCCGCAGAATCACGCGCAGTGGAAGCAAAGGAATGTCTGCTGCTGCCGCTGTCGCTGCAAAAGAATTATCTGCGGAGAGGAAGGAACAACCTAAGAAAGATGGGAATGATGAGCCTAAGGAGGCAAATCAAATGATGGAGGTGGTCATGGAGGAGGCCGGCGACACATAGAGTCATGTCGATACCCCTTCTTCAGGCCAACCTTAATCACGCCCGGCGCGCCCAGGATCTATTCATTCAGACCATGATGGCGCGCCGGTGTGGTGTGGGGATTGCCGCCGAGCCCTACATGGTACCGGAAAGTCACCCATGTTGGGCGACTAACGGTGCGGGCTCGGTGGCCATTACGTGGAGGAGAGAGGTGAACTCCCCCCCCTGCAGAAAAATAGGTGAGGGCAGGGGGTTCGTCTCTGTAGAATGGGGGCCTATCTCTATCGTGGGGTGCTACATCTCCCCAAATATGGGCATTGCCGAGTTTGAGCAAGTGATGGACGGGGTGGCGGACTTTGTCCGTACCTGCCTTCCCCGCCCGGTAATAGTGGCCGGGGACTTTAACGCTAAGTCTAGCAGTTGGGGTTCCCGGCGCACCGATGCTAGGGGCAATGCCCTTGAGACATGGGCGGCGGCACTCGGCCTGTACATTATGAATACAGGCACGAGGAGCACCCTTATCAGGCCGCAGGGAGAGTCGATAATTGACCTTACGTGGGCCAATTCCCCTGCGGCCAGCAGAATAAGCGGATGGAGAGTGGTGGACGACGAGACTCTATCTGATCATCTCTATATAGAGATGCGGGTCTGCGTCGTCCGCCAAGGGGTGCTCAGCCGCGCCCAAGGGGGAGATGAGAGGCCTCCAAGGAGATGGGCCTTGAAGAAGTTGGATGCAGACAGGCTAGTGGCCGCAGTCGCCTCGGCGACCTGGCCCGGCACGGTTATACCCAATGAGGGAGTGCAGGGTCGGGTCGAATGGCTCGGGGAGGTGATCACGAGTGCGTGTGACGCAGCCATGCCCCGGGTCAAATATATACCGCGCCGCAAAGCGTACTGGTGGTCGGACGAAATAGCCGAACAAAGGCAAGTGTCAGTCCGAGCCAGACGCCGATTTACACGAGCAAGGCGGCGCGGAGATGACGAGGTGACGGCTGAGACTTACGCGGAATACCGATTCGAGCGTAATACCCTTAGCGCGGCCATTAGGAAGGCCAAGGCCAGAGCTTGGGACGAGCAGCTGCTCGCTCTGAACTCGGACCCGTGGGGGCGCCCGTACAAGACCGTCATGAACAAATTACGGCATTGGGCGCCCTCCGTGACGGAGACCCTAGAGGCCCCGGAGCTAACACAACTGCTCGACAAATTATTCCCAGTGGTGGTTAGGACTCCACGTCAACTTGACGACGAAGAGCCTGCCCCCTGGGAGGAGGAATACGGGGTCACGGGGTCTGAGATGGCCGGGATTGTCAAACGGTTGAAGTCGAGGGGCAATAAAGCCCCTGGACCGGATGGCATTCCCGGTCGGGTCTGGGTGCTGGCCTTGGACCACCTGTCTGCATTCGTGAGGCAATTGTTTACGGATTGCCTCAAGCAAGGAGTCTTCCCCCCGGCTTGGGAGAGGGCCAATTTGGTCCTCATCCCCAAGGGGGCCAAAGTTGCGGGGAGTCCGCAGGCGTACAGGCCCATCTGTCTGCTGGACGAGATTGGCAAATTATTCGAACGTATAATTGCCGACCGTCTCGTCCGGCATCTCGCCCGGGTTGGCCCCGATCTTCACGGGGACCAATATGGATTCCGCGAGGGAAAGTCAACCATTGACGCGATTCGCCGCGTCAGGTCCCTCGCGGAGTCAGTCATGGAGGATGGCGGGGTGGCGTTGGCGGTGTCGTTAGACATCGTCAACGCGTTTAACACCCTGCCATGGGATCGGATAGAGGACGCGATGACATATCATCGCGTCCCCGACTACCTCGTGAGGATCATCAGGGGATATTTCCGGGCGAGGTACATAGAGTACAGAGACAGGGATGGGTGTGTACGTCAAAGGGAGATCACGTGTGGGGTCCCGCAGGGGTCGGTTCTCGGACCCTTGTTGTGGGACCTCGCGTTTGATAGAACTCTCCGCACGGCCCTCCCCCCCGGCAGCGGTGTCGTCTGTTACGCGGACGACACGCTAGTGCTGACCGGGGCGGATAGCTGGGGGGAGGCCCGAGGACGGGCGGAAATAGCAGTGGCATGCGTAGTTCGCGAAATAAGAGGTATGGGCCTGAGAGTGGCGCCTCAGAAAACTGAGGCGCTTTACTTCCACGACGGTTCTCGCGGGGAGCCTCCGCAGGCCCATATCTCGGTGGATGGCACCTCCGTCCGGGTTGGGACACAGGCGAAATATCTGGGTCTCATTCTGGACGGAAAGTGGAGTTTTATACCCCATTTTGAGCGGCTGGCCCCCAGGTTGGAAGGGGTGGCGGCTGCACTTGGTCGACTCCTCCCTAACCTGGGGGGGCCGGATGGAAGGGTCCGCCGCATGTACGCCGGCATTGTCAACTCGGTTGCCCTCTATGGGGCACCGGTTTGGGCTGGGGCTGCGCTCACCACTCCTCGCATAAAAGACGCCCTGCGTAGAGTGCAGCGGCGCATCGCGATAAGGGTGGTGCGCGGTTATCGGACAGTGTCACATGCGGCGGCCGCGACCCTGGCGGGGCTTCCGCCAATGGAGCTCGTCGCGCTGATGTACCAAGAAACGTACGATCAGACGCGCGAGCTTCAGAGGCGGAACATACGTATGACTGCCGGGGTCAGAAGGGGTATGAGACTCCGTGCCCGGCGACGCATGACTGAGAGATGGGAGGAATATCTCCTCAACATCCCGGAGACCAACTCCGGGACTCGCGTCGTCGGGGCCGTGCGGCCACACCTGGAGGAATGGGTGAAGAGGCCGCGAGGCAATGAGGTGTCATTCCACACTGCGCAGGTGTTCTCCGGGCATGGTTGCTTTGGGGAATACCTGTGCAGAATCGGGAAGGAGCGAACTACAGCATGCCACCACTGCGAGGATGGATTGGACACTGCGCAGCACACGTTGGCCTATTGCCCCGCATGGGCCAACGAGCGCAGTGTCCTTACTGATAAAGTCGGGGAAGACCTCTCGCTGTCGACACTGGTGGAACGGATGCTCGACGGCGAGGAAGAATGGAAGGCGGTAACCTCCTTCTGCTCATCAGTCATGAGGCAGAAGGAGGATGCGGAGAGGGCGCGAGAGGGGGCCCGAGATAGAGGAGACGGCGACGGGGGCGGCCCGCCGAGGCGGGGTCGCGGAGGCGGACCACCTCGTCGCCGTACAAGGAGACGCCCCCCTGACGGGGTACGCTAAGAGGGAAGGATGAAGGACAAGGGGCGCTATGCCCCCCTCGTCCGGAGACAAAGATGGGAGGCCAATTAGGGCGATTGGTTGGGCGGGGGGCGCTGTGCCTCCCCCGCACGATAGGAGAACGAAGGCCCCTTTTGGGGCGGAGAAGTAGTAGTTCTAGGAGGGGAGCGGGGGCGGGTGTCGCCTGGCTGGCGGCCGCACGGCGAAAGCCTTGCGGCCGGGAGTCGGGCGGCATCCGTCCCCGCCCCCCCGGCCGAGGTCCTCCTCCCGGGGAGGGCCTCGGTGACGCCCCCGGACCAATGGTCGAATCCCGTTAATGGAGGGAACCGCGGCCCGGGGGCATGGGGACCACAGAGGCTCGCCAGGAGCCTCATCGCACGTGGTCCCCCGGGTATGGACGCGGCAGCGGCGGCCCTCTCACCGGTGCCTTAGAGCGCCGGTGGGAGGGTGGCGCTGCCTGCGGGGGTTCTCCCCTCTCTTCTGGGGGGGAGTTCCCAGGAGTAGGGTTCCCGGAGCGCTGGCCGAATCTCTTCTTCCTTTGGGAGAGAGAGGGAGCCTCGTTCCGGGAGCCGGGGGTGGCGGCTCGAGCGGGAACACTCGAGCCGTGACCCCGCCCCCCAAACTTTTTGGGAGGGCGTGACGTGGGGGTGGTGTCCCCCTGCGTCGCAACCGCGAAGAACCGCACGATAAGTGCGGGGGGAGAGTATCTTCCTCTCGGGGAAGATGCTCTCCCGGGATGAAAAGGCTTGGGGATGGCAAGAAGTAATGCTTCGGCAGTTCCTTGCCATCCCCCGAATAGCCCGCGAAGGCACCCGCTGTGGTTTTAGTGAGGTAGGTCTTGGACCCCATCGTCGATACATTCGTGTATCGGTGATGGGGGACAAGGAGTCCCACATAACCCTCATCCCCTACCCGGGGGATGAGTGGTACCATGAGGTTTCCACAGCGTCAAAAAAAAAAAAAAAAAAAAAAAAAAAAAAAGGTTAGGTTAGGTTAGGTTAGGTTCTCTCTTGGAAGAAGAAGAAGAGGAGGGATTTGGGGCTCTAGTCCCCACACAGGAATCAATCCCCAATTCTGTGGGGACTGATCCAGGATGAAACTAATGGGAGGGGGTGGGGGATGTACTCCCCATTTCCCCTCCCAAGCCCGGAGTGAAGGATAGTAAGGGAGAAAAAAAAAAGAAAGAAAAAGAAAAAGGAGGGGTGATAGAGAATAGGAGGAAACGGGGGGGGTCTCTGCCGGCCTAGCCGGATGAGATCCTCCCCCCCTGCGGGGGCGGGGGCCGCCTGGCCGCCGACCGTGGGACTTGTCCCTCGGCCGGGGGCTGGGCGGTCCTCGTCCCCAGGGTGCCGGCCCCCCTTCCTCCCTGTGGCGGGAAGGGGATAAGCTGGCTCTTTCCCTGGCGGTGGTGGCCGAACTTCAATTCCCTCTTGGGATGAGGGGGAGCCCCACCGCCGGGGCTGTGGGGGTTGGCGTCGTCGGGCCTTCGGACCCGGCGTCGCTGACCGCCCACGAGTAGGAGGGACGGGGGCGCTCGGCCGCCTGCCCGCCCGCCGGCGACTCGCAAGAGTTGGCCGGCGGGGGGGTGGGCGGCCTTGCGCCCCCCGTCCAGCCGGGGTTTCTCCAAGGAGAAACCTCGGCGTTAGCGCCGGGCGTCGATGGCCGAACCCTAAACCCCCTTGGGGGAGGGGGGACTGCCACGACGCCCGGCAGTGGGGGGGGGCGCGGGGGGTCCAAGCTTCTGCTTGATCCCCATTGCACGCGGTCCTCCCCCGCGACGGAGCGAGGGTCTGCCGCCCTCCCGCCGAGAAAGACGCCCAGGGTCGGGCGTTCTCGGCTGGAGGGAGCAACCTTTGCGAGGGAAGTCACCCCCCCGGGGGTGGTTTCCCTGAGAGGGCCTCCTCGGTTGACGGTCGAACCTGGCTACCTTTAGGGAGCCGCGGGGAACCCCAACCGGGGAGGCGGGGGGTGGCAGCTCGAGCGGGTAACTCGAGCTGTGACCCCGCCCCCCAAATTGGGAGGGCGCGGCGTGGGGTTGATACCGCCCTGCGCCGCAACCGCGAATACCCGCGCTTGCGGGGGGGAAAGTGTCGCCTTCTGCGGCACTTTCCTCAGGAGGGATAAAGGCGGGGGGGCGGCGAGTTGGCATGGGATACCAGCATCCTCGCCGTCCCCTGTATAACGCCTGCGAAGGTATCCGTAGTGGTTTTAGTGCGGTAAGCCTTGCGCCCCCTGGCTGATCCATTCGTGGATCGGCTAAGGGATGCAAGGAGTCCCACATAACCACCCGACCTCTACCCGGAGGCGGGGGTATCCATGAGGATTTCCACTACGAATCAAAAAAAAAAAAAAAAAGGTTAGGTTCTCTCTGGGGGGCCGAAGGACAGAGCCCGTCGCTTTTATATGACGGCGGTGGGCTCGATGATCCTCTATGGAGCCCCCATATGGGCTGAAAGTCTGGTGGCCAGCAGAAGCAGCACGAGAATTGTGCAGGGGCTTCAAAGAAGACTGGCCACCAGACTGGCGAGGGGGTACAGGACCAACGCCTGTGAAGCGGCATGTGTCGTGGCGGGATCGCCACCATGGATACTCTTGGCGGAATCGCACGCGGAGCTCTATAGAAGACGCAGGGAGATCCGACAAGGTGGGGCCATCCTTACACAGAAGGCAGCTGCGGGACTGAAGAATCAGGCTCGACAGCTCCTACTGTCCAAGTGGCAGAATAGGCTCGAAGAAGCTACAGCAGGCCTGAGGGCCGTCGAGGCCATCCGCCCGGTATTGCAGGAATGGGTGGGGAGGCGGCACGGCGGGTTGACATATAGACTGGTGCAGGTGCTCACGGGGCATGGGTGCTTCGGTGAGTACCTGCACAGAGTTGCGAGGCGTGAGCCGACGACAGGATGCCACCACTGTGGTGCAGATCGGGACACGGCGCAGCATACGCTGGAGGATTGTCCAGCGTGGGATGAACAGCGCCGTGTCCTGGTGGAGAAGGTAGGGAGAGACTTGTCTCTCCCGACGATCATCGCGAAAATGGTGGAGGAAGAAGCCTTTGCGGGAATGACCACATTCTGCGAAGTGGTCATTTCTGCTAAAGAAGAAGCAGAGAGAGAAAGAG
>NW_028141889.1:0-12180 GCF_030444845.1 Prenolepis imparis
AAACGCATCTCGAATTCTCTCGCCTGCACATGCCGAATAATCCATTCCTAACAAATTATTATTCTATAACATAGAAATATTTTCTGAACCTCGTAGTGATTATTCAGAGAGGACGAACCGCTCATAATCTCTCGCCGAAAGCAACAACAAACAGTGAGGACCGCCGCACGTTAATTATTGCAGAAGCGAAACGACGTTCAGAACGTTTAAATTTTACAATGCCTAAAACACGCGTCAAGTAATCCATTCCTAACAAATTATTATTCTATAACATAGAAATATTTCCTGAACCTCGTAGTGATTATTCAGAGAGGACGAACCGCTCATAATCTCTCGCCGAAAGCAACAACGAACAGTGAGGACCGCCGCACGTTAGTTATTGCAGAAGCGAAACGACGTTCAGAATGTTTAAATTTTATAATGCCTAAAACACGCCGTGCAGGAAGAAAGAATCAACTACGGCGTATAACAGCACGACTACATCGCACTGAATCAACACGTGGTCTCTCTAATTTCATTGGAATCGACTATCATAACGACGCGGAATACGATAGATTGTTCGGCGACTCCGTGCCTTTTAGCATTAATAATAATAATAATAATCACGCGGACGTTAAATTACGGGAGTGGCCTACGCAATTGCACGCGATCGAAATCAAGAATTCCAAGGTGCCATTGAACGACATCCCGGACAACGATCCACGCCGTACAAGGTATCTGCAGAAAGGTCTGGCATCCTGTACACCCTCTACAACGCGGGTACCCCGGATCATCGCCATCCAGTCGTTGTCCATTCCTTGGAAATTAAATAAGGTAGGTGCTCAAGATATTTCTTTACAACACGAGCCTCCCTTCTGCCCGGGAACCCGCGAAATACAAGAATCTATTTCGGAAACTACGTCTACGCATTTTTGAATCACTTAACAATAATAACTAATAAATTCTCTTGCAATTTTAGAAATATTAGCTTACCACGTGGTTTCCAGAATATTCTCTGCGCGTCTTAAATTTTCACCATCTCCCAAAAAGAGAAATCGTGCGAAACCTTTTTTTTTATCAAGGGTCAGTTTATGGCCCTCATAAAACTGCAGTAGGTATCCTACAGTCAACCCTTTGGAAAATTCTAAATCTTTCCAGAATATCTAGAAACTTCGTGAACGTGTTAGAACATTCAAATCGACCTCATGGCAATTATTTATTTTAACTAACATTAGTTTAAACAATCAACTCCTATGTGTCCAATAATACCGTCACACTTGGACATCCCCACCACTTTGCTTCTCCCCGAGGATGATTCCGAGGAAGAAACTATTGAAGAAACCCTAAATAACCTCCCGTATTGCCAACGGATAATCGGTTTTATTAATAAGGAAACAAGTGCCGCTCTCTGTACGGATTGCCATATGCGTTTACCTATTGGCGTGCAATCTGAGTGGTTAACTTGCGCTAAGCATCTCCTCGTTATCGGCGACGTACCGACCGGAGTCGTTTGCTCAGTCTGCAATTTTTACCGACTGTCGAAAACACGTGACATCGACCACCCTTGTTATCATTGCCAACGAGCTTACCTTCTGTACCGCCGTGGTGAAGAACCCTACCGTATCGACTCGGATGGTAATACAGTAATCACTATTTTCCACTCCGTCAACGATTCACTCGAACGATTCCGCGGATACATGGACTGATTCGTCAGTAATCGAACCTATACGAAACGCTCCCTTTCTCCCAAAACGCAACCGTGACCATAAAGGAAATACCTGTCGTCGTGGGTATCCCCGGAGTAATTCCGAAATACGACGTAGTCCGCCCCGCAGTTCGAGTTCGTAGGTCGCGATTTAAATTTCGTAAAATTTACGCCGCAACTGCACCCCCGGACGTAACAAAACTGGTGACAGCGGTGGGATACTGAAATTTCCGAGCTATGGTCGGGACGCGCGGAAGACAGGGAGATAAGGAAGAATCGGTTGAAAAGGAATTCGCGGGAAAGGAATTAACTGAAGCACAGCTCGCGGATATACAAGCAAAATTAAAGCAAAAGGAAGTCGAAATTATCGAAGCTCAGAATCGTATTAGAACTAGGGAAGCTCTCGCGAAAACCAAAGAAATCAGCCTAAGAGAGGAGGCCGCACTCCTCGAAGAGCAACGGAAAAGAGCAGATAAACGAGAACGCGAAATCGAAACGCTCCGCGAAAATATGGAAAGGAATCCGGGAAAGAGCCAACTCCAGGGCACTATCCCTGAGGATATGAATTCCCTCAAAAACGATCTCCTCGCGGAAATCGAAATATTACGCAATGAGGTGAATCGGCTGCGGCGAGAGCCCAGTCCGTCTATCAGACTCTCGGGCCAACCTCTACTATCGCTCGACGACTCCGCCGGGCATTCCGAGTTACCATCCGGACGACCCCAGTCCCCCAAGGTCTCCTTTCGCGAAGCGACCGAAACCGTGCCTACTTTCGACGGTTATAATATACCGTTAAGGCAATTTACACGGGCATGCCAACGCGCGAAAGAAATAATTCCCCCGACATCCGAACGCAACCTCACCAAACTCTTACTTAATAAGCTTAGCGGGCGTGCCTATAGCGCCGTCGAGGGGGAGCCCTGCGAAAGCATCACACAACTGATCGACCTATTAAATAACGCATTCGGGCCCGCGAAAACGATCGATCAATACAGGGGAGAACTTAGTATCGTATACTTAAAACCCCAAGAGCACATGTTAGATTACATCAGCCGCGTCAAAGATCTACGATCCGCGATTCTAGACGCCGAACGCCGCGCAATGGGACGCATAGATAATGAGACAGCCCTAAGAATCGACGAACTCACGGCACGATCCTTCTGCGAAGGACTCCCTCTGCAGTACAGATTGCAGATGGATAGACGATTATACTCCGTCCCGTCTGAGGCGTTCGCGAGAGCGAAAGAACTCGCAAAACGGGAAGAAATAGACCGCGATCGATATAAAACACGTGACCGCCGCGAACCCGAACCACCGCGAAACGAACATACGCGTCGAGGATACGCTAATACGCCTCCGCGCAACGAAAATTATTTTCGGGAACGCTATCCGAACAATACGCGTAACGATCCGGTGAGATTCTCCGACGAACGCCCAACATATGGCGATAGACGCCAAAATTACAATAATACTAACACAAACACTAATGCGCCTACTCGTTACAATGACCGTCGCAATAAATGGTGCCGCTATTGCAAAAACAACGGGCACGAGATAGAAGAATGCAGAAAACGTGAATATAATAATAACGTGCAAAAAAATGAGTCGGGAAACGCACCGAGCCCCGCGGGAAGGTCGGGTACACCTCACCAAGGGGCCTCTTCTCAAACGAACCGCCCGATAAGAGCGATAAGCACGGAACACGATCCGGAAACACGCGAATCGCAATGTTAACTCCGAACGATTTTTCACATGCGCCCGCGGTCACCATAGCCGCAGGTGGATTATCGACCGAGACATGCTTTATGATAGACACAGGTGCAGCGCCTAATCTTGTTAAACAAGGACAAATACTCCCCAGCAACGACATTGATAAAAGTTCGACGATCTTCCTTAGCGGAATCACGAACGATAAAATCAAAACGCTCGGGACTATTAGCATAAAATACCTCGGTCACCAAATCAAACTCCACGTCGTCACCGACGATTTTCCAATCTCGCAAGACGGAATCTTAGGTTCCGAATTCTTACAAGACGCGTCTAAAATAGACTACGTCAAACGCTGCATCATTTGGCATGGGGCTTCAATCCCTTTCAACGCCGAACAAACATTCACGATCCCAGCAAGATCGCGAACTACACTACCGCTCCGTGTTAGCGATACCAACGTTAGCGTAGGGTATATATCACGGATCCACGTAAACGATGACATCTACTTAGGAGACGCCATCGTCACCAACCGCAACGGCATAGCCTACATAAAAGCCGTCAATACAAGCGATAAGGATCTCAAGTTCAACTTACCTAGAATAAGTCTTCAAGAGATAGAAAAACTCTCCACATCCCATCCTCGAGACCATGAGGGCTCACCGCCCCCTTCTAAGAGTCGTAAAAGCACTCTCTCCAAATCTCATCCCTCGACCAAGAGTCATAAAACCTCCGAAGCCGCTCTCCCAACCTTAGGGCATGAGGAGACCTTCGCTAAGAAAACACAGTACGTCGCAACACTAAGTAAACAAAACACATCCCGTCCCGACGAGATTAAGACACTACTGCGACTCGATCATCTAAACACGGAAGAAACGAAACACGTACATAACCTAATACACACTTACAATGATCTGTTTCGCCTTCCTACCGACAAACTACACTCTACTAACGTCACCACACACACCATCCCAACGACCGACGAACTTCCGGTACACACAAAACAATACAGATACCCGCCGATGCACAAGGAGGAGATTAACAAACAAGTGCAAGAACTCATTGAGAATGATGTAATCCAACCATCTATGTCACCATACAACTCCCCCTTGTGGATCGTGCCCAAAAAACCGGACTCACAAGGTAACAAGCGTTGGCGAATGGTAATAGATTACCGAGCACTGAACGAAAAAACAGTCGGGGACGCTTACCCCTTACCAAACATAGTAGAGATCCTCGATCAGCTGGGGAGCGCGAAATACTTTAGTGTGTTTGACTTGGCATCGGGTTTTCACCAGATAAAGATGAACGAATCCCACACACATAAAACCGCGTTTTCCACTCCGTATGGGCATTATGAATTTAAACGAATGCCATTCGGGCTCAAAAATGCCCCCGCGACCTTCCAAAGGCTCATGGACCAGGTACTGTCGGGACTTCAAGGTGCCGAACTCTTCGTGTATCTCGACGATATAGTATTGTATTCCAGTTCGTTGCGAGAACACGAAATCAAATTCCACAAACTAGCGGAACGACTCAGAAGGGCAGGACTGCGCCTCCAGCCCGACAAATGCGAATTCCTCCGCAAAGAAGTCACATACCTGGGCCATGTAATAAGTGAAGCCGGAGTGAAACCCGATCCCAAGAAAATAACAGCGGTCGAAGATTTCCCTAGACCCAAACACGCGAAAAACATAAAACAATTCTTAGGACTCGCGGGCTACTATCGAAGGTTTATACCTAACTTCTCCAAGATAGCACAACCTCTCACGAATCTGCTAAAGAAAGAGGAATCATTCGTCTGGAAAGAGGAACAAGAGTCGGCTTTCACGCAGCTCCGCAATGCGCTTTGTAATGAACCGATTTTGCAATACCCAGACTTCACTAAACCGTTCATTGTAACTACCGACGCATCCGGATATGCGGTTGGAGGAATACTTAGCCAGGGCACTATAGGGAAGGATCTTCCTATAGCCTACACATCGAGACTATTGAATAAAGCAGAAATAAACTACTCTACCATTGAGAAAGAACTGTTAGCAATAGTATATAGTGTAAATTATTTCAGACCATACCTATATGGCCGACAATTCCAGTTAGTAACCGATCATAAGCCTTTAGTATGGCTACACTCAGTAAAGGACCCATCATCGCGTTTAGTCCGATGGCGTCTAAAATTACTAGAGTACGAATATAAAGTAGAATACAAAGCAGGTAAAATAAATGCTAACGCCGACGCGTTATCTAGAAACCCTGTTATCGAACAAATTCTCCCGCTTGTAAACACATCCGACTCCGACGAATCACTATTTTCGACTAATCAACATAAGAAAACACAAGCCCCAACAAATGTCGATTCTCCCATACCAACAAATGTAAATTCATCAACAAGAAATAACGTTGATGATACCGCAGAAAATGAATCCGACAAAGAAATCGAGACTGACGATAGCTCCAGTTCAGACGAAGAGAATCAAATCTTCGATAACCCTAGAACCCCCTTTGAATTACGAGAACCGAACGCGAGATTCAAAATAACAACTATTCCAGATAATTTTATAACCAGAAAAGACAATCTTGTTATATTTGCTACGCAACAAGGCGTACCGCTGGGACGAGGAGCTCAAATGTTGCATGATAATAACATACTACCCGTAATTAAAGACGCCACGTTGGGCAGAACAAAAGTTAATTGCAACGGTAACAGACACTTAATATCACTTATCGCTAAAGAAAGAGTCTCAGCCGCCACTGAAATAGAAATTATCAAAGAAACGCTACGCTCACTAAAGGACGTAGTTACAGAATTGGACCTACAGTCAATCTCGATATGTCAAGACAATGTAGATAGCATTACCTGGAATATCATATATTCATTGCTGCAGCGTACATTAAGCGACACTAATCTTAAGATATTCGTATGCGCAAACAAGATCGAAATTCCACTCCCTGCAGATAGAGAAAGAATTATAAAAGATAACCACAGCTCAGCGATAGGAGGCCATAAAGGAGTAACCAAAACGTATAACCGACTAAAAGAACGATACTCCTGGCCAAAGATGAAGGAAGACGTCTGTGAATATATTCGTAAATGTAAAGATTGTCAACTGAAAAAATTAGTAAGAGTAAAAACTAAACAACCAATGGTGCTTACAGATACGCCAGGCACAGCATTTGATAAAATCTCAATGGATATAATGGGACCTCTTCCTACAACTTCTTTAGGAAATACATACATTCTTACCATACAGGACCTTTTAACTAAGTATTCACTAGCCATTCCATTGAAGCACGCATCCGCAACCGACGTAGCCGATGCACTCACTAACGAATTCATATGTATATACGGCGCTCCTATAGCTTGGTTAACTGACCAAGGGTCACATTTCCTTAATTCTCTGTTGCGCAATATAGCACGTAAGTTTAGAATTAAGCAATATAAAACTACAGCTTATAGACCGCAATCGAATGGTTCGATTGAAAGATCCCACCATGTACTATGGGAATATCTTAAACAATATGTTAATAAAAACCGCGAATGGGATCAATTTTTGAAGTTAGCTACGTTCTCATATAACACTAGTGTACACGAAGGCACGCGATACACTCCGCACGAACTTATATTCGGCAAAATAGCGCGTGTCCCCTCCAACGATCCGCCACTAGAGAACGAAGAAAACGAAACATACTCGCATTATCTTCGAGAATTGTTCTCTAGAATCCGCGACGTACAAGATAACGCGCGCGAAAATTTAATAGAAGCTAAGATTAGATCTAAGAAATATTACGATAGGAAACTAAATGTAAAGGAATTTAAGGTAGGAGATAACGTATACCTATTAAAAGAACCCAAAAAGGGGAAACTATCCGACCAATATACAGGCCCCTATAAAATTATACAAATCCTAAAAAACCATAATGTTAAGCTAGCTATAAGTAATAATAGGTTTAGAATTGTACATATGGATAAGCTAAAACCCTCGCCACATCAAGCCCCTACCCCGGAATACCCCCACTCCGAAGATGACTATATCTCGGACACCCCGACGGAGGACGGGCCAGTAACCAGCCAACCACGACAGAATGAAGACCTACGCAAGCATACTAACTGCAATCGCACTGTTAGCCCTAACCTCTAATGGGCTAATAGGGTACGACTGCGGAGGCCGCGGTTTAAATATCACTACGCTCTCACTATTGGACATAGAAGAATGCAAAGTCGACGACATCGAGCCAAAGAAGGAAGAGGTCTACGTACAATTGCTACAGTTGAGCGAATTCGAGCACACATCAGGAATCCAGTGCAAAATTGAAGTCGACCGAACTGTCTATTACTGTGGGATGCACTCACACATATCTGCCGTACATAACGGCAGACGCGAGTACATTCACGAAACATCGGCCGATACTTGTAGAAAACTGCACGAAACGGGAACCATCTCCTTAGGATTAAACGGACATCTCTCCGACATTAAACCAAACGCTACCAATCTGCGCGCAGTAACATTCGCAGGTTCCGTAAAAACCGACGGAGGATGTAGCGGGACTCAATACAGCGATCCGTACGGCACCTGGGATAACGCAATCGTCCAAGCCTCAATACGGATCACTACCCGGAAGCTGGAGTTACCCGTTAAACACAACACTAACGAGGTAATACTCCCCTCAGGTGTTCGCTGCCCCGTGACAACAGGAGAATGCAACGACGCAGACGGAGCCTCCACATACTGGTCGGTGTTACCTGCCGACAATTGCCATTTCGGCCGATACGATGTCCTATACGAAGGATTGGCACATCGCTTATCACCGAAATCATCGCATAAGGACTCCCCAACGGTCTACACGGTAACGACACAAGATACCACGTTCGCGCTGGCACGCACAACCGAGACAAACATCTGTGGATATAAACTCCTGCGAACTGAGCACCCCAAGCTCTGCGTCCTCGAAACGCAGCCAGGACGCGTGTTCAAAGGTCGTTCAAAAATCAAAATCGACAATCTTGATATTTTCTCGTACGTAAACTCCAAGTTTATTTACGTAGAAAAACACCTCAGAACACAGCTATCACAACTATACAGAGACATAATGGAACAGAAATGCGCCCTGGAGAGACAAATCCTGCTCAACGCTCTCTCCCTTGCAAGCATTGCACCAGACGAGATGGCGCACAGAATTATGAAATCACCAGGGTACACCGCCATTACAGCTGGCGAGGTTATCCACCTCATCAAATGCGTACCTGTGGAATGCCGAGTACGACCCGTCGACAATTGCTACAACGAGCTTCCCGTCACCCACCAGAATAAATCCCTTTTCCTATTACCCAGATCAAAAATACTCACAAAATCTGGAACACTCAGGGACTGCAACGAACTCCTACCAGCGATGTACCAAGTGCACAACATATGGTACCGACTGACACCGAAACCAGTGGAGTCAATCGCACCTCCGACAATCCAGCCGTTGACCAAGCCGTCATGGAGATACGTAAGCCCTGACTCGCTCGCCTCCAGCGGCATTTACACCAGCGAAGACCTGGATCGTCTGCGCGACCACATCATGTTCCCGATGGAAAAACCCTCAATGCTCAACACGATCGCCAGGGGAGCAATGGGACACGAAGTCCCCACAGGAAGTCTATCCATGCTAAACCTGCTAGACGAGAAAACACTCGACAAGCTAGCAGAAAACACGGGAGCACGCTTATGGAAAGGTTTCATAAGCTTCGGATCCGCCAGCGCCGGAGTGCTGGGCATCTTTGTCGTCGCACGACTTGCCAAATTAATAATAGACACACTGATCCATGGCTACGCGCTTCACTCCGTTTACGGATGGAGCCTACACCTCCTGGGAGCCGTATGGACATCAGTCACGAACATATTATTACACATGGGAAGACCGGCCGACGGAGGACAAAATAACAAAAGGAAGCAACCACCACTGGGACCACTACCCGTACAGGAAGAATCAACACCCCTAGCCCCCCCCTCACAAGAAGAAGACTCCCCACAAATACAAAAAGTGAAAAGTGAAGCGCATGTAAATTATAAAGAATTGCGCAACCTCCTCAACGAAGAGGTATAGACTCGTTCACCACTAAGAAATAAGAAAGTGTTAACCTTAACATTAAGCATAAATAAAATTATACCCACTATGATATAGAACTGAAAAAGTTAGACATGGTCCAACTTTTTCTTCTAAGGGGGGAGGTGTCACGTCCGGCTACTTAAATTTTTTCACTCTTATGCAAAATAATTCTAAGTTCTTATAACACCGTTCGAAATGCGCGCCAATGCCGGCCATGACATCTAACTCCGCCTAGTGCCTGAGCGCGGCGCTCCGCAGCACCTGGGAACTTCCCTACCACGGCAACTCCCTACCCTAGAGAGTTCCCCCACTCTCGGCCGCCGCAACCGAGCTGCCGAAAACCGAAGGACCTCAGAGCGAGCCCAGAGGAGCTCAGTTCAAATCGCGCCGTCAAGCAGAGCAGTCACCTTTAAGACTCTCTCCGAGTTCTAAAATTCAAATTCTAACTCTAAGATTCTAATTCTAATTCTAAGACTCTAATTCTAACTTTAACTCTAAGATTCTAACTCTAAAATTTAACTTAGATACTTTGTATTACTCGTAGTGTTATACTAGAATAAAAGTGTTATATATATATATATTCTAAATTCATTCTAAATTAGTTCCAACCTCGTGTATCTCCAAGCCTATATTATTTCTAAAACGCATCTCGAATTCTCTCGCCTGCACATGCCGAATAATCCATTCCTAACAAATTATTATTCTATAACATAGAAATATTTTCTGAACCTCGTAGTGATTATTCAGAGAGGACGAACCGCTCATAATCTCTCGCCGAAAGCAACAACAAACAGTGAGGACCGCCGCACGTTAATTATTGCAGAAGCGAAACGACGTTCAGAACGTTTAAATTTTACAATGCCTAAAACACGCGTCAAGTAATCCATTCCTAACAAATTATTATTCTATAACATAGAAATATTTCCTGAACCTCGTAGTGATTATTCAGAGAGGACGAACCGCTCATAATCTCTCGCCGAAAGCAACAACGAACAGTGAGGACCGCCGCACGTTAGTTATTGCAGAAGCGAAACGACGTTCAGAATGTTTAAATTTTATAATGCCTAAAACACGCCGTGCAGGAAGAAAGAATCAACTACGGCGTATAACAGCACGACTACATCGCACTGAATCAACACGTGGTCTCTCTAATTTCATTGGAATCGACTATCATAACGACGCGGAATACGATAGATTGTTCGGCGACTCCGTGCCTTTTAGCATTAATAATAATAATAATAATCACGCGGACGTTAAATTACGGGAGTGGCCTACGCAATTGCACGCGATCGAAATCAAGAATTCCAAGGTGCCATTGAACGACATCCCGGACAACGATCCACGCCGTACAAGGTATCTGCAGAAAGGTCTGGCATCCTGTACACCCTCTACAACGCGGGTACCCCGGATCATCGCCATCCAGTCGTTGTCCATTCCTTGGAAATTAAATAAGGTAGGTGCTCAAGATATTTCTTTACAACACGAGCCTCCCTTCTGCCCGGGAACCCGCGAAATACAAGAATCTATTTCGGAAACTACGTCTACGCATTTTTGAATCACTTAACAATAATAACTAATAAATTCTCTTGCAATTTTAGAAATATTAGCTTACCACGTGGTTTCCAGAATATTCTCTGCGCGTCTTAAATTTTCACCATCTCCCAAAAAGAGAAATCGTGCGAAACCTTTTTTTTTATCAAGGGTCAGTTTATGGCCCTCATAAAACTGCAGTAGGTATCCTACAGTCAACCCTTTGGAAAATTCTAAATCTTTCCAGAATATCTAGAAACTTCGTGAACGTGTTAGAACATTCAAATCGACCTCATGGCAATTATTTATTTTAACTAACATTAGTTTAAACAATCAACTCCTATGTGTCCAATAATACCGTCACACTTGGACATCCCCACCACTTTGCTTCTCCCCGAGGATGATTCCGAGGAAGAAACTATTGAAGAAACCCTAAATAACCTCCCGTATTGCCAACGGATAATCGGTTTTATTAATAAGGAAACAAGTGCCGCTCTCTGTACGGATTGCCATATGCGTTTACCTATTGGCGTGCAATCTGAGTGGTTAACTTGCGCTAAGCATCTCCTCGTTATCGGCGACGTACCGACCGGAGTCGTTTGCTCAGTCTGCAATTTTTACCGACTGTCGAAAACACGTGACATCGACCACCCTTGTTATCATTGCCAACGAGCTTACCTTCTGTACCGCCGTGGTGAAGAACCCTACCGTATCGACTCGGATGGTAATACAGTAATCACTATTTTCCACTCCGTCAACGATTCACTCGAACGATTCCGCGGATACATGGACTGATTCGTCAGTAATCGAACCTATACGAAACGCTCCCTTTCTCCCAAAACGCAACCGTGACCATAAAGGAAATACCTGTCGTCGTGGGTATCCCCGGAGTAATTCCGAAATACGACGTAGTCCGCCCCGCAGTTCGAGTTCGTAGGTCGCGATTTAAATTTCGTAAAATTTACGCCGCAACTGCACCCCCGGACGTAACAATATTCCCGGTTATCAGTTTTGCGGTCCGGGGACTCATTTGGAAAAGCGATTGGTTAGAGTTGATCGAGGTATTAATCCATTGGATGCCGCGTGTCGCGAGCACGACATTGCGTATTCTCGAAGCAACGCCCTCAGCGAACGACACGTTGCTGATAATATACTCGCTGCGAAAGCGC
>NW_028141890.1:0-12086 GCF_030444845.1 Prenolepis imparis
AGGCATATATGAGATGAGTCAGCTGCCTCTATTGAGAGCCAGTGTTCCGAGACATATAATGCAAATCTTGTCACGTGAGAGTCGATGATAAGATATAGCGAAATGGATACGTGTATTTTTTATATGCTATAATAGTATCTGACAGGAGAATTTCTGTGTAATCTTTTTCAGATTTCTAAAAAAAAGTCAACATATTACATTTTTTAATTGTTTCTAAATTCGAGTCGTTTATCAAATGTATTTTTAAAAATCTTTAACAAAGAATTTTTAGAAAATGTTAGATATTTTTGTCCAACACATTTTTGTCACCTAATTTTAACCAATTGCAAATGATAATTTTAATTTTCTTAAGCAATGTTATATATAACGCGTCAACTATTATACCGATAAGACTTTACGGATTTATATTACTTATTAAAATTTCTCTCACGAGATAATGTAATCTTATTTCAAGAAATCCACACTTGATAATAAAAGTATATGATTTATAAATATATGCGAGAAATATGAGAATATTACGATTTTCATTTGTCAAATTATCATCCTTCACTTATTCAATTTTACAATTAAAAAAAAATATTTAGGGCCGGTTGTTCCAACTTCTTGATAAGTTTTACCCGATAGGTAGCATATCTTCGTCTCTTTTTTAGAACTTATCTGAAAAGAGACGAAAATATGCTACCTGTCGGGTAAAACTTACCAAGAAGTTGGAACAATCGACCCTTACTGTTATAACTTGAATATAGATTTCACTGGATAACAGAAATTCTCACTGCGTCGTTCAGTTTACACCGTTAAAACATACCGCGCGTTCGTAATGTAAACGTTTCTGTATTTACATTCATGTAAATGTAAATATCCGCTTTTTTTCTATCACTCCGCCGGTTCATCCGTTTAAAACTCTCCGTTTTGATCGTTCGTTTTGAAAATTCACTCTCTTTCCGCGCGCCGTGAAACATAAGATATAGAAACGTCAGATTCGTCCGCCGTCTCCCCAAACTCGGTCTCGTACTACTGTTAACAACTCTTCCTCGCCTCGATAACAGACGGCGATATATCATTTCGGCATTCTGGGACTCGCTTCCATTAATAATTAACATTGACGTGGACGCATCGCCTTTGAGCGTCGCGGGGTTGTAAACCGCAACAACAAAGCTTCCGAATATTCGCGACGACCGAGACGGCCGGTCGCCGGTATTGGAACAGGCGTCGATTCCACGTTTGCTCCGCGGTCATGCGTTCGGTATAGACATATACGTACGTACATATATGTGCATATATGCGCGCATGTGCGCATTGCGAAAGCATGGGTCGATGCTACGCACATGCCTATAGAGAGAGTATAGAAAGAGAGAGAGAGAAGATGGGCTACATACACGACGCAGAAGGGGTGAGTGTTGCTGGTTGCTACCTCGTACGCGCCAGGGGAGAGAAAGGGTGAATATGGGAAGGGTCCGCGGTCCGGTGGACGCATTATCCTGGTAATATCTGATGCGTCGAGACAAAGCTGCAAAGGCTGATGCCGCCAACGCGGCTACCAACGGGCCGCACATTTGGGCCGGAGGAACCGGGCCGGATGGTAATGGGGTATTTCGCATGCGAGTCAGAATCGGCATCACGTGCGCGCACGCGCGGATATTGCGCCGATACATGGTGCACGGTCATGGTGCGTGTACGTTTCGGGATGGCGAGATGGCGAAACGAAGTGATATGCGAGCGATGTAATAAAGGACGGTATATGGGAGAGGAGGAGAAGCGCGAGGGGGGTGGGAGGATGGGAGGATTATATGCGGGTGCAAGAAGAGATTGATCGCGATGGCGGGATGCGGGGGTGGACAGTGTAATGCGGTGAATGCGCGCACCGGGGGATGCGAGAGGATGTGAAAGACAGATGCAAACGGTTTCGCGAATGCGAATGGCTTTGTGAATAAATCTACACGGTGTGCGCTTTATAAGTAGATTAAAATACATATAGTTACGAAATCATTTGAAAGAGATGTTTGAATCTCGACACGAAATAATTATTTAGCATTTTTCTTAAACAATATACTTCTATCACTTTTACGTACGATATATTTCTATCTGTCAACAGGAACAAAAAAAAGTTTAGATCGCAAAAGTTCCACTATTTTCGACAGAGTTCGTAACTTCAATTCAGTCTATTTATTTTTTATTTTTCGATTTAATCAATTCCAAATTGATCAAATAATCTGTAATTTTGGGACATCTTGTATGGAAGTGATACATCATAGTATAGAGGCAGACTAGTTACCTGGAGAGATATCGTATAATAGCGAAACGAACGCAAGAGAGGAGAGGATGTGGAAATAGAAAGAGAGGGATTTAGATGACGAGGGGAGGCGGAAACAGGAGATACATGGTGAGAGGAAGAGGGGGATGCTCTACGGTAACGGCCTGCATAGCCATTGCGTACATTATTGAGCGCCGTAGCGGCGAACGGGAGCGCGCGATATTCCGCTTACGTGTGAGACTGGCCATATGCGATGCCTCATCGTGGATCCGTGGGGAACACAAAGGATACATGGCGCGCGCGAAGGTCGATATTTAGGGGGTACAGAAGGGAATTATAATCGTACTTTAATCGGATGTATCTGCTGCGAACGGCCGCGATTGCGCGCGATCAAACGGCCTGGGCAATTGTAAAACGCGTTCCGCGCTCCCCCGTATCGGGTGATTCGTTACGGTTTATCGCGGAATACTATAGAGGTATATATGTAGGCCGGTCGTACTCTGCGTGTAATATAATTAGAATATGCGTTGAAATACTGAAACAATATCGTTACCGCATTGTGGAAGATTAATCCGATCGTGTTGCGCAATATGAGACTGACAAAAACTGCAAAATTTATATCGCGGAAAAGGATATAGTATTACAATATCATTTAATCCATTTAAATAGTGAAATATTTATTTACTTAAATTCATCGAACATATATATATTTGCAGATTGGTATGCTTTATTAATAGATAATATGAGCAATATCAATTCTGTGTTTGATCGGGTCCTTCACCAAGAATGCACGCAGGATTGCGCAATTTAGTGAGCAAAAGGAAATTACAGAGGCTATAGGAGATATAGCCGAGAGAGGAGATAATACAGAGGGATATTATAGAGAACACGCGGGAAAAGTGGTTACCGCTTGGACGGCGTTGATTGTGCCAGGGTGAGAAAGAGAGGCGGTTGACCAGAGCAAGGTCGTCTCTATATCCGATAAGAGAGACACGCGTCACTTGATATAGCTATTACTCGGTCAGCGGATCGGTCCATTGGTTCGCGAGGAGAAATTGCATATAGGATGGACGACATAACGAGACACGTTCATCGGCCAAATTGTCACGGATGTTTGTAGTTGCGGTATTATTTCGGGCACGAGTCGAATAAATCGTTCCCGCGCGAGTATCGGAGAATACATTAAGTTCTATCTCGCGCAATTTGATTTCTCGTTGGTGCGAACTGGATATCGGACGATCCCACCCTATCTTGAAGCCCTCGTGCTCTTTTTCATGAGCAGAAAAAGACATTTGCGTTTTTCGGCAGTGTTAATCAAATCAGATGCTGTGCAAAAGTTGATCGTTTTCACGGTTTTTTTTTACAGCAAGAGAGCGATCAGCTGTTTTACGAGATGGCTATTTATTAATATATGCATTTAAAATATGTTTAAAAATGTATCTTTTTATAAATATAATACATTATTACGCATATCTTTACTTAAAAATAATGTTTTTTTGGTGGCAAGAGAGCGATCAGCTGTTTCACGATGGCTATTTATTAATATATGTATTTAAAATAAAATATATATGCATTCAAAATATGTTTAAAAATGTATCTTTCTATAAATATAATAAATTGTATTATTTTCATATAAAAAAATAAAAAAATAGAAGGAAAACAAACTTTGTAAAATATTTTGCGAATAAATAGATCCTCTCTAGTTTTCTAAAATATATAATTATAAAATAAATCTTACTAGCCTCGCGTCTTAATTAATCAATTGTATCGCGCCACAAAATTGAATCCGCAAATCGTAACGGGCAATCAGCTCTCTCTTGATTATGATCCAATTTCGCGAATCGAGGAAAAAGATAGATAGATGTCGTAAATTCTCACTTTTCGCTGTTGGAAATTCGTTACATAAAAGCGAGAGCGCGACGCGGATGCGGGAAGAATCTTTTCTACAGAATTTTGAAAGGTTTCGAGAAATATTATGAGGATCTTCGAGAAGGATCGTTCCGTGCGTGCGTGATTCCCCGGAGTGCCATCAGACGAACTCTCGAAAAGTTTCGTGCTGGGATCTGGCAGGAGGTCCTCACGCGCGCGGCACCATCATCTCTCACTCTCACACGTGCGCCAGTTCTTCTCATATCCTGGACTATCACCTCTTTCCCTCCAGCCCTCCCTTACTCTTACTTTTAGATTTATTTTTATGTATCTTCCTCTCTCTCTGCATTCGAGGTAGCGCCGAGGGATCGGATACTATCGGTAGGTACGACTGAGAAACAGTGGATACGTATCGTTCTGTATTATTCACTGCTCAGTCGATCCTGAGGGATGTCTGAGTTCCAATAAGTGCTACCTCCGCGTTATTCTTTCCCCTTTTCGCCCTCCCGTGTGTTTGCGAATTCACGTGCCCCCGGGTGTCGTAGTTTATGCGCCTTCTGTCTCTCCTTATCCACTCTCGTTGTCTTGCTCCCGTTATTCCTGAAGCTCGACATCGTTATCGCTCTACATTATTGTCAAAAATTCAGTGCCTTTTTCACGGCCTCGTTTCGCTTGCGTAACGTCCGTATGAATTTGTTAATCTTCTTATTTATTAATTATCTTGCTTTGATACTTGCGTTTTTCTTACAATAGAATACTGATTACGTAGACGATAAGAACAAAAAGTTACGCGATGTGGCATGAGATGAAACTTGTAAAAAAGTGTTCAATTTTCTATATAAAAAATATAAAAATTGTCGATTGAAAAAAATATCTAATATTTTATATGATTTACGTTCGTAGCTTAACTTCTTCATATTATATCTATATTTTACTGTATATAAAATATATAAATATAATATAAACAAGTTAAACACTAAAAAAGTAATTAAAATAATTAGACTGCAATTTATATAATTAACGCTATCAAATTATATTAAATTATTATAATATTTTCAGCTATTATCGCAATGGAACATGATCCTAAAATTATTTATCAATTCAACGATAGTGATTATCAAATATATATCGCAAAATTATGATTTCTGGAAAGTTTAAATGTCGCTTATATTATCCTTTGTTCTCGTAAATACCGGTTAATTATTATTTGCTAATGTCATTAGTAAATATTCTGTAAAATATAAATTATTTGATTGATCGTTTAAGACTTATTAACTCGGGCCAAAGTAGAAAATTACGCCTTTTTCCGGTGTCGTTATAAAGGGACCCTTATTACACTTTCGATTTCACCCACTCAAGCCAATGTCTGCGCCCGTGTATGTACTCGTCGAGTAAGAGAACCTCGACCCTTTCCTGTCCTGAAGTAGCCCTCGCCAACGAGCGTGCTGTCGTTTGCCGACTAATTAATTCATGAACTCGGTTTACCTTGACGAACCTGCCTGCAGCTCCGCTTCAAGATGGTAGATAACTCCAGGACAGTTCGTGTCTTGTCGCTCTTAGGGTCTTTAAACGATCCCCTCTCGTTTCTTTCGTCTCTCTCTTTCCACCCTTCGCTCTTTCTATTCCCCTTTTGCCATAGCTCACACAACTCTGCTCGCATCTTCTTCGCCTGCCTCTAGCAGTGTATCTGCCTCGGTGTACATTACACCGAGCACGGGCGCGAGTGTCTTGCGTTTACATTGGACCGAGATTAAACCAAGTTTCAGCTCGATAAATTCTCCAACTTAACGGATTAATATATCAAACTATCGCGAACGAACTGCGCGATGATTTATGAAACGGGCAAGTTTGTCGACCTCCTGGAATATTTCTCTGATCCTTGACCTGCGATCCATCTCGCGATTTTTCATAGATGATAAAAAATCAAGTCAATATCGTGTTATATAATAAGAACTACGGTCTTTTATCCAATGTGACGCGATTGATTCTTCCTTTAGTAATACTAGCAATAGTTGTATATTTCGTCCACACAATACATATATGTCACAACTTGAACAACAGATGATGTTTGCATTACCCGAGTGTTATTGTTTATCCTGTCTATCTTGTTTAGCGTTAATCAATCGTGCTCCTCGTCCATATAACGCCGCCGAAAACGTGTCTCCATAAAATTCTATTGAACCCGTCCCTGGCCCGATCGATAATCCGCTTCATCGACTCGTAAGTTGCATTGTTTCCTGATCTTCCTGGACGCTCTCGGGAGTGGCTTTCGTTTCTGCGGTCGAGTTCGAGATTCCCGGAAGAGAAGGGCTCTTTCGACGATGTCTTCTTATCCCGTACCTTCGCCGATCTCTCGACGTCAATACTTGTTCCGAAGTTGAAACGCCGAGTGACCTTAGCGGTTGCTTAATCGGTCAAAGACGCTACGAGAACTACGCCCGACTATATGTGCTCTTTCGTGTTGCAGTCACGAAGAAAAATCGCCCGGTTCGATCCTCCTTGCCCGTCTCAAAGTCAATAAAGTCGACAGAAGTACAGAAGTTTCCTGATCAAAGATATCGGAACGCGGCCGCCTCTTCGAAGATACGCGTTTTCTCTCAATTTGTACTAACAGGCCAGCCTTCTGTTCGCGATTTTGACGGCCCTCCGATCTGATGGGACCGAAGAGAATCGATATGGAGTTTTCGTGCGTATGGAAGGACTTTGCGAGGTTGTAAATTTGTTTACCTTTAAATATATTTTTTAACGTGGCTTACTTTATAACCCAATAGATTTATTCTGCTTAACTAAATAATAAAAAAATAATAAAAGAACAAAAATTTTCACAATCTAGAGAAATAATGATAAATTCACGTTAATTACAAACTTACAAGTTTTGGATAATTGTTGCATTTATATATGTATATAAAATGGTATAAAATAGAATTTTATTGTGACATTATATTGTGGAATTTTTCGTTCTCTTCTCTTTCCTATATAGTTTTCCAAATGATATTTAGTCAAGATTTATTCAGCTCGCTATGTGCTACGTGTGTAGTAAACATTTCTCGAATCTGTCCTTTCTTCATGATATATATCCCGATACGCTCATCGATATTCCGGATAGTTCTCAGCGTTTTCTTCAGTCACGAAGCCTCGAAGACGCGAACGTCGCTTCACCGCAGGATTCCTAACACGACGCGCAACTTGATATTCGCGCATAACTGTCGCTAGTATGCGATATGTCTGGCGCGCGATAATTGCCCGCGTAGCAGTAAGTTTATGCGACTTTGATGTGCCTCTAATACATGCCATCTCTTCATACTCTACGGCGTAAAGTCGGAGAGAACTGACGGGTAAATGGGTTTTGCCTGTATTCGTGCATTCAGCCGGTGTTTATGACCGACAAACGCAAATGCACCGATAAAACCACCGCGCCACGAGTCTCTATAATCCGCAAGAAAATATTTCAGCCGGAAAAGCTTAAAACCGGCTAGTAAGTTAAACCACGCTATCGCAGCTTAAGCTCCATCTGATGCAGGGGAGAACGGCTAAAATCGACATCATAGATTTTCCTCGAAAAAAAAAAATAAATAAATAAAACTAAAAGTCACATCGAACGAGACGTTCAAAACTTGCACATAAAATCGTTCGATCGTTCGTTGAAAATCTTTGAAATTTCCTTTAGACATTTAAAATTTTTGTTCGAGTAAGCTTCTCTTGATGGTCTTTCTTTCGTGCCCTGATGAAACGATGGGAAAAGACGGGGGATAGTCGGGTTACGACGCGGCGGTACCGCCAACGAGGTGGTATCTGATAACACAGACGGGGGAGTCTGAGATAATACCTCTGTACCAACCACCGGCATGAGCGGTTAAAGTTTAGGCAGGTTGTTCAAGGTGGTAAAGGCACGGTCTCGCGTGCATGCCAAGGACGAGGACAAGAGTGCACGATGCATCTCGGGCCTCGCCATTTTCCGTACAACGTACGAGGGTGAGTTTGTGTCCTTCGATGTACCTAATGAGCTTACGCGTTACGGCGGTCACGTTAAGAGCTGATAACAGCGGGACAGAAACGTTAATTAAGAGACACGGAGATGTAACGGGAGAGTTCGCAATCGTTTTTACGTTTTATTAAGTACGCATCTTGCATTTAAACCCGTACGGAAACGAGCAAAATAAATCGATTTCAAGTTGTTCAAAGTTGTTCGTGTGTAAGAAAAGGAAGTTTACGAGAAGTCTGGGACATCTTGCGGACGGAATAATCTGGTAATCCAATTCGTTTAAGAAGACGCGAGAGCGTTGAAAATATAAAAGGACGAAAGACAGAGGAGAGAAAGAGAGAGACGGCTCGCAGAACCGTGACTAAAGTTTTAAAGTAATTGGCACCACGAGAATATAGGTTAGTCGATGTTAGCACTGTTAATGTCTTGCCAGCTACTTTGCGCAGTAATCGATCGGGTAACACGAGCTACCGAAAAGGCAATACGTCCGCCCGCTGATTGCCCGACTCATCGTCGCGATACCACTGATGTATCGTGATATCGTTAGCGAGGCGAGAGAGAGAGAGAGAACTCCGCTTCGTTACTCTGATTGCCATGCAATGCTACTTAATTAAATCCCCTGTACTCTCCGAGGTACATCCTATAACACGAGCTGATTACCTACACTCTGACAGCAGGGAATAATATTGCACGAGGAACTCGAAATGTAATCGCATATCTTAATTATTGTGTTTACACATTACGGCAAATATGATTAAACTTTGAAATGTCTGAACTTTACTTCAAAGACACATTCGCTCTATTTTATTATTTAATTTTAATCTAATAAGAATTATTAAAAGAGATGAACTATTCCAAGGATTAATTGTTAATTAATCAAATATAAAAAGAAATATAAATGTTGCACAAATTAAATTATTTAAAAATTATTTTTTTTTATTTCTCTATAGAGAGTGTATAAGAGATTAAAGTTTGTTTTATTAGAATTAACTAAATATTTCAATTTATATACATATATTGAAAAGATGTGCAAAGGGGACAAAATTCTATTTTATTATAAAATGAAATAAATATTTTTAATTTTTAAAAATTAAATCGGGCAAAATTTTTGATGAATTTGACAAATATAACTCACCAGTTCTCAGAAGCGTCCTCGTCGAGGATGGTCCCGTCAGCAAGTCGATGAGGCAAATTAGTCGTGCGCGGTCGATTCCGGACCCTCGGTGGACCAACGACGCCAGTCCTCGACAAGCCAGCTCGGAAGGATGCCCTTGCCCTGTCGACTGCTCGAGTCAACGTCATTGAGTCTCATTAGTACTGTTAGTAGTCGGTGTTAGAGCGAAATGGCAAATAGCGCTTTGCATAAATTTATACCATCGCAAGAAACGGCAATTACGCCTCCACGACGGCCGATATGCATCGCGACAGTTTTTATTATTATTTACATACGCGATGCTCGGCTAATGTATTTATACAAAACGTGCAAAATAAACATATAGAAGCATGTGCGAGACGCAAGCTTTGTAATGTTTTGACATGTCCGGTCTCAACCGAACAACACGCGTACGTGATTAATAATAAGTGCCAATTAGGCAATTCGATTAAGCTGGCGTTAAAGCTGCCAAACAATTTGCGATAATAAATGTAATGTTTATTATTTGATACTATTCTCTTTCTCTCTCTGTTATAACGTTGTTATCATTTTTTAATGTACATCACTGCTTTCATAATCGCCAAAGAAATAATTTTTAAAAATTGTGTACGAGTTCTCTTATATATACATATATACACATTTTATACTTCTTTTTACAATATTAACGGTTTGAATAAAATTTCATGTGTGCTACATATTTAATATCTAACGAGGTTTACTGTTTAATGTCTCTGTTGAAACCTTAATGATTCGAGAAACACTGATTACCCCCCGCCGGAAGTTAACGATTGATTTAACTTTGTCGACTCTGCATTATCACGCCCGAACTTGTCACATCGAGTGTACTTGAAAATCCATTTGCCACGCCGCTCTGCAAGAATACACTTGACAAAGATAAGTCAGTCAACGTTGGACTTTTAATTCATCGCCCAGCGCGCGTTTCGCGACGTCTGGCATGCAGATGACAGAATGTGCAATCCCCATTTCCGCTCCGTTGCTTGAGTTCGCGCCAACCGTGGCCGTTGAACTTTCCCTAAAATATTATGCCTGTCTTTGAATCTTCGTTCTTCGACGTCGCCAAAATTTCGTCGGTCTCTCCGCTTGAAAAATGACGCGTTTAGTTTCACGAAGAAACACTCGAAATAAGAGACACGCATCATTTTTCATATATGTATGTTTGTATCTCTCATCGCAGATTTAAAATCCCTCAAATCTCATCCGAATATCGTCGTCGTGTTAAAACTCATTATTATTCATCGGAAAACGATATGTCCGGTGCGCGTCAAGGCGCGTCAAGGCGAGTTGAAAAACGCGATTGTCGACGAAAATTCGTGGTATTTGCTCGTTACGTTTAATCGGTATGCAAATGCATGCGCTTGAAACGCCACCGATGACAAAGAAATTCCAATTAAAAAATATTCGCGCAAGCTGGAGAACGAAATTACAGCCATAATCGCTTATTGCCCACTCCCTGGCGTGTCGTTTAAGAAAAATAGCAAATAAAGAGAAGCTGTGAAAAGAGTGCAATCATGTATGTACGACAATCGACAACATTCTCGATTATGCATTGGTATCGATTGTCGTTGAACGGAAAGAACCATTCCTTTACTAAAATAACGTGCCATTAGAATGCGGATTGATTGAATCGTTTCCGAGTTGTTTTCCTACGTGATATTGACCTGAACTAAATCGATATTACGTTGACTCGGTAATCGGAAGAAAATTGATGAAAACAAATATGGAATTACAAACTGAAAAATGACGAGTCGAAGTAAATAATTAAAAATTAAGCTATTTTTAAAGATGGATAGTTGTGTACAGAGAGAGGCGTCAATATGTAGTAATTTTATGTGAAAGATTAAATCCTATATATGCAGAGGCAACTGAGAATTACAGCGTAAACAAGATACAGTTTTGATATGTTAATTATACCTGGTAATTATTTAACGATTATTAATTGCAATAATCGCGACATGAGAAGACCGATTTATTTAAAAGATGGATTACTCCATCAGATATCCGTTATTGATTACATTTTGATGAGACTAACAATAAGACTGAATAGACCATGCTCTTGGAAGAACAATTTCAAACTCTGTACAAACTATCGATCGATGGATTATATATCGGCTTTTCAAAATTTCTGCGCATTCAGTTATTGGTATTTTGAGTGAGTTAAAGTAGCACTGAACATCGAGCATGCATATATTGTTAGTTACATGTATATCTCATATCCACAATTCGTTAAACATAATTTATTTGTGATTAATAGCTACTAATCATTTATCAAATATATTAAATAAAGAGTTAACAAAAATTTTTATCTTAAAATTTCTTGACAAATTAGAAATTTACGTTTCTCTTCATTTATATACTAAATAAATCGTATGTTATTAAAAGATTTTTTTTATTAAAAGAAAAATGCAGTAATGTCTCTGAAATAGAATAAAAATAAAGAGAGAGAGAGAGAGAGAGAGAGAGAAAGAGAGATAAATAACCACGTCTATTGATTTTTCTGTGCGTGATGCCTATGAAAAAGGTATTTGCTCAAGCACGCTTTTAATGCTACGCGACTTTCCGTTACGATCGATTTCTGTTACAAGTCTCTAACCATCAGCTGAGCTGCTTAGGGGGAGGATTATCAACCGCGAGGTAAGGTGCTTGTCTATAGCTACCTATTCGAGGGTATAACATTTATTACCAGGTCAGGGTTAACCGTTAGGCGCGCCGCGCACCTCCAGCGATCTGCAGCGTCATTCTAAAAATAGTTTCGCGAGCACTCCAGATATAAAACACAACCACGTGTCCCGTCCTCCCGTACGCATATATGC
>NW_028141891.1:0-12054 GCF_030444845.1 Prenolepis imparis
AAGCAGTGGTATCAACGCAGAGTACTCATAGCAATTCTTCGAGAATGAGAGCGATATATAAATGATTACAAGCACAAAGAACAAAAAACTTTACTTACTTGGGACGTGAAAGGGAGAATGTGATGCGTGTGATATAATTAAGATATTTAAATATAATCGTACATATCAATCTTTGACGTTCCCAACAAAGTCTACAAGATATAGATTTGGAGGGTAAAGTTCTATACATTGGAGAACATTCTTGCTTATATTTGATATCTGATGAAAAATTTTGCATTTTACATTAGAATATTTGATATGAAAACAACATTTTTTTAATTTAAATTTAAATGCTTAAATCATGTTGATATTTAACTACCTCTATATTTATTTTTATTTTTTATGGCGTTATGAAATTATAATATTTTGAACCTATGTGTAACGTTTTATGTAACAGCAAGGAAAATCTGATTATTAAGTAGAAACATATTTTTCTCTTTCTTTATATTTAATAAACATGTGGTCTCCGACGACGCCTGTCGACGCCAGTAACTTTATTATTTTTCCTTCACAAAAAATGCAATCACAAAAGATGCTCGAAATGGCGACCTCCTAATTCAATGCAGGCATTACACCGCCGCACCATACTTTGCCGAACTCGTTCGAAAATGCCTGGTGTATGCTGGACGACCTCACAAGCATTGAAGATCCTCGCAGTCAGGTCCTCTACTGTTTCTACAGGAGTGGCGTACACTAGGCTCTTTACATGACCCCAAAGGAAAAAATCCAGAGAAGTCTAGTCTGGGGAGCGAAGTGGCCATGCAACTGGACCTCCTTTGCCTATCCAGCGACCAGGGTAGGTTTGATCAAGATAGTCCCGCACTGCTCGGGAGAAATGGGCCGGCGCACCATCGTGCTAATACCACATCTGATTACGTACAAACAACATCACATCTTCGATTAACTCAGGCAGGGTTTCGCGGAGGAACTGCAAGTAATTGTTCCCGTTCAGGCGAGGTGGCAACACGAACGGGCCGATCAATTGATCACCTAAGATTGCAGCCCAAATGTTTACAGAAAACCGTTGCTGATGGGTCCTGATGTGTTTCGCGTGAGGATTCTCGTCATTCCAAAGATGGCTGTTACGGCTGTTGAAGAGGCCATCCTTTGTGAATTGCGCTTCGTCAGAGAACAAAACCATGCTACCAAAATGTGGATTGTCTACGAGGCGATTAAGGTACCACTGACAGAAATTCACACGAAGCGGGAAGTCAGCTGGGCCCATTGCTTGCACCTTCTGTAGATGGTAGGGGTGTAATTGTTGTTCGTGTACGACTTTCCAGACAGTATTGTGGGCGACTCCCATAGCATGGCCGATGGCGCGAGTGCTAGTGGACGGTTCATTTTCAAATCTTTCCAGAATATCCTCCTCAAAATCAACGGTCCGGACAAGTCTTCTTGCTCCGGTGTCTAATCTGTTCACCGTCATCGTTCCCAGTTCCCGCAAGCGACGATCGATGGCTGCAAATGTTTTCCGACAGGGGTGTCGCCGATTAGGAAATCTCTCACGGTAGATCCTTTCAGCAAGTCTTGTATTGCAGCGAGCCTCACCGAACACAAGATGCATGTCTGTCATCTCCGCAAATGTAAACATGTCGATTTAATTTCCGAAACAAAACGCTGAACTGAGATCAGTGTGGACTAGGCGTTCGCTGCTTTGCGTCGCAGAGATGCCAGTTTCGAGACGCTGCCACCACGAACACAAGGAAAGAGCCTCGTACGTGTGCGCAGGCGCCGCTGAGCGCGGAGCGCCATCTCTGCTTTGCAGTCGTGCATCGTTGACAGGCGTCGTCGGAGACTACATGTTTATTAATAAAAGTTGCATATTTTCACCTACCCTACAACCCCTCAACGGTTGGCACCGGAGTTCCCGAACACCCTGTATATATATACGAGGGGTGTATGATAAGTACCCGTGTTAGGGAAGAAAACGCATTAAAAAAAATTTTTTTTTATTTATTTTTCAACACAGTCTCCTTTTAGTTCAATACATTTAGTCCACCGATATTCCAACTTTTTTAAGCCATTCAAAAAATATGATTTTTCGAACTCCGCAAAATAGGCTTCTGTTTCCGCGATAACTTCTTCGTTTGACGTGAACCGCTTTCCGCCAAGCCATTTTTTCATGTTTGGAAACAAAAAAAAGTCACAGGGGGCCAAATCGGGGGAATATGGTGGATGAGGTAGCAATTCATAGCGTAATTCGACCAGTTTTGCTGTAGCGATTGCGGACGAGTGAGCTGGTGCGTTGTCGTGGTGAAAGAGCACTTTCTTCTTCGCCAAATGGGGCCGTTTTCTTCTCAATTCAGCGTCGAATCGGCCCAATAAATCAGCATAGTACTGCCCCGTAATTGTCCTTCCCTTCTCCAAATAGTCGGTGAAGATGATGCCTCGCGAATCCCAAAAAACGGTGGCCATGACCTTTCCGGCCGATGGAACCGTTTTTGCCTTCTTTGGAGCAGGTTCGCCGGGTGAAGTCCACTGTTTAGACTGTTCTTTCGATTCTGGCGTGATGGATCCATGTTTCGTCAATAGTTATGAAACGCCGCAGAAACTCTTTCGGATTGCGCTTAAACATGTCCAAACAGTACTCTGAAGTTGTCATGCGGTTCCGTTTTTGTTCCACTGTGAGCAAACGCGGCACCCATCTCGCCGATAGCTTTCTCATGCCCAATTTTTCGTGTAAGATATTTTGTACGCGTTCAATTGAGATGCCTACAATGTCAGCAATCTCTCTGATCTTCACTCGGCGGTCTGTTAACACGATATCATGGATTTTGTTGACCATATCCTCCGTAGTCACCACAATCGGACGGCCTGGACGCTCTTCATCAAAAACGGATGTTCGGCCTCGCTTGAATTCATTAAACCAATATCTGATGGTAGTCATCGAAGGTGCATGATCCTTATAAACGGCATGCAACTGCATTTTGATTTCCTCACACGTCTTCCCATCCAAAAAAAGAAATCGAATCACTGACCGATATTGCTCTTTTTCCATGATTGCAAACAAATACAAACTTGCCCAATTTTAACAGCTTTAAAACAAAATCTATTCGATAAATATGTCTGAAATTTTGACAGGCGACAGTTGAAAGATGAAATTAAACAATAGTATACAGATTTTGAGTCAGTGGCGCTATCAGTCGTTAAACACGGGTACTTATCATACATCCCTCGTATATATGATATCTGGTACATTATATTATCACAAATGTGTGATATATTATGAATATTGAGTTGTTTTGTGATTATTTAACTACAATTTTCTTAAAACTTCCTAAGACTGAGACTGCATAGAGTTATGTTCGCGCTCGTGCTTTGGGTAAATAAAATTGATGTAAAATCTGATAGTAGATATAATGTTCTCGATATATTTTGACCTAATACAGAAAAGCATGTACATATTGTGTTCAAAGCTGCAATAAATAATTATACATTATTTCTGCAATTTAAAAAAGATCTGTTATTTTGCGACTTTGAGGACAAAAACAAATAGGCAATAAATCTGCGATGACAGATACGCCAATAAAAAACAACACAAACATATAAACACGTAACAGCCACCGCGCCGGAACACAACCACCGACGTCGCGAAAAGCATGCGCGGCCGCATCACGTGGGCACTGTAAGGCCAATCGATCGCGCGATCTAAAGACTCGCACATGACAGGCACGTGCCTACTCTGCGCGGATCACGAGGCAGCCTATAGCGTACGGCGCCTTCGAGTCACCTCTAAATGTTTGAAAATTAAGGATGATTATTGGCGCTCGGCGAAAAGGGTGACTCCTGGCCCGAATCAATAAAAGGAGCTCACCCATGATCATCCACGCCTTATCGCAGTTATCCGTCGTGAAACCGCATACCGCACGCTTGTTATACCTAATTAAAACCGCAGTCGCCACCCGCTATCAACCAACTAACGATTTCGAATTACGGACTAGAATTCTATTACGGCATTATTGTTAGTCGTGACAAATACTGTTTTGTTGTATATGTTAATTTTTGTGCTAATACAGTAAACATTGTTAAACTAATATCTGAGAGCACTTATCGCTTCGCTTCCTCAATATATCTGCTTTCCTGCACGCGCTCGTGAACATATTGATGGTCCTTCGAGCCGGATTTTCGTCATAAAGCCGGCATCCGCACGTTCGCGAGTGTTCTCTCTCGTGGCGGGAGTGAAGTGATTACTCAACTATAACAGGAACATTTGTGAGTGTCAATCATGGATGCAGCTACGCTTCACGATAGTCAAAGTGAAATTCAAAGTCGCATATCGCGTTCAGTGGAGTACCTCAAGAAGTTGGGTGCCGCCAACATCACCGCCAGTGCCGTCGCAACTCGCATCCGGATCCTCGACCAACTGTGGGTGAAATTCGAGGAGCAGCATGATCTCCTTCGGGCCGCCCTGAAAGATAAATTCAAGGAGAGTGCGTACGTAACCTCTGGTCTCTTCGAGATAACGGAGAATGCTTACGTGATGCAAAGGAGCACGCTGGATGGCTACGCCGAACATATCAAGGCTCAAGTCGTAGGCACACCGCCTACCTCTGACAGCGCCCCGAAGACCACGCTGCCTCGCATCAAACTCCCGCAATTCTCAGGCTCGTACGCCGACTGGCCTTCATTTCGGGACCTCTTCCTGTCCGTCATCGGTGGCAACTCCTCAGTCTCCAAGATCGAGCGGTTCCACTATCTTCGCTCGAGTGTGCAAGGCCAAGCCTGAAATGTTAATCAGATCATTACCGGTTACGGGCGAGAACTATGATCGCGCGTGGGCGATATTGTGCAAACACTTCGACAACAAAAAGGAACTGATCCGCTTGAACTTCGCCGCATTCACTGCCACGTCGAAGATGAAGGGGGAAAGCGCCGAAGAACTGAGTATCATCCACAATGCTGTCACCACCGCCGTAAACGCTCAAGAAAGTATCGGCCGCCCCATAAACTCGCACGGGATGGATCTCTTCAACCACTTAGTCATCGAACTATTCGACGCACGCACCCGGCTGGAATGGGAGTCTTCCACGTCGGACTCCGCTGAACCTCCACGTCACGAGGCACTTCTCGAGTTCATAAGCCGACGAATGCGAACACTCAACGCCGCGCGACCGAAGAACTTCGTGAAGACTTCCAGTGATTTACCACGCACCGCCAAAACTCACGTCGCGAAGCACGGAACTGATACGCCGCAGTGTGCACTTTGCCACGAGAAACACTCACTAATGACGTGCCGTGATTTCAAGGGCAAATCAGCTGCCGATCGGAAAGCATTGGTCGAGACAAAGCGACTATGCTTTAATTGTCTCGGTAACCACTTCATGGCAAAATGTCAATCGAAGAAGAGCTGTTTCACTTGCAACGCACGTCACCACACCATGTTGCACGACGCATACACTACACGCTCACAACCCGAGGCCACCACACTCACTACGGTTCACACGAACGTAGACAAGAAGGCAGTCCTCCTCGCAACCGCTCGCGTGAAAATCGCCGACCGCAATGGATCACCGCACGACGTCCGAGCTTTGATCGATCAAGGCTCCGAGGTGTCACTAGTCTCCGAGACGCTAGCACAGCGACTACGGCTGCCACGATCCCACACGAACATGGCCATCTTCGGGATTGGAGGCACACGTGCAGGATCAACCCGCGGCAAAGTCACGTTGAACATCAACTCCAACGTGACCGACGCCAACCTGTGTGTAGCAGCATTCGTGTTGCCACGCCTTTCGCTGCAACAAGGTATCGCAGCAAAACGCCACCGCAACTGGCCGCATATTCAAGGTCTTCAGCTGGCTGACCCTCAATACCAGGAGGGCGATCCAGCGGAGCTTCTCCTGGGAGCGGAAGTATGCTCTCTAATCTTTGAAGAGGGCCTACGCAAGGGCGGACCCCAGATGCCGATCGCCCAGAAGACGTCTTTCGGATGGATTCTCTCTGGGGGCTCCGACGCAGCATCCGCAGAGGAACAACGCCACACATTCCAGTGCTCCGCTGACCGCGACCTAGTTGAGCTGGTTCAACAATTTTGGCAGCTAGAAAAGGAACCCACCGCAGTAGCTCCGCTCACCCCTGACGAAGAACGATGTGAGGAGCTCTTTGTGCGTACACACACACGCACCACCGCCGGGAGATACGTGGTGAGGTTGCCATTCTCCGCGCCGCCGACAACCCTCAGCGAGACCCGCAAATCGGCCGAACGCCTTCTGCTGGTGATGGAACGACGCTGCGACCGAGATCCTCGATTCGGTGACTTCTATCGAAGCTTCATGCGGGAATTCGAGGATCTGCAACACATGGAGGCGATAAGCACACTGCCAAGTGACTCGGAGAGCAAGTGCTACCTACCGCACCACGGCGTCCTCAAGGAGTCCAGCACCACCACCAAACTCAGGGTGGTCTTCAACGGATCGCAACGAACACAGTCGGGTGAGTCGTTGAATGCTCATCTGCTCATCGGAGCAAATCGCTTGCCAGCACTTAACGACATACTGCTACGATGGCGTTGGCACCGGTACGTCTTCGTCACGGACATCGAGAAGATGTACCGGCAAGTCCTCGTGCATCCGGACGACTGCGGCTTTCAGACGATCCTGTGGCGCCACTCTGTCGATGATGAGGTACTGGAATATCGGCTGAAGACAGTAACCTACGGGCTCGCTTGCGCACCCTTTCTTGCCATCCGAACGCTGCAGCAACTCGCGGTGGATGAAGGAGGTCAGTTTCCCCGCGGTGCTGTCGCACTAAACCGTGACTGCTACGTGGACGACGTGGTCACCGGCGCGAACACCTTGGCGGACGCGACCACGCTGCAAAATGAACTTCGCAATCTCTGCACGGCGGGCGGGTTCCCCTTAAGAAAATGGGCAGCGAACGACGAGAGGGTCTTGACGGGAATCCCACGGGAACATCGGCTTCAACGCTCACCACACTCGTGGGAAGGAGAAACTCACTCCACCTTAGGACTCCACTGGCACCCGCACGGGGATCAATTCTCCTTCGTGTTTCATCCCCGCACGATCGCGGAATTCACGAAGAGACGAGTCCTCGCCGAAACCGCTAGGCTGTTCGATCCGATGGGCTGGCTAGCACCAGTCGTGATCCGGGCGAAGATCATGATCCAGACGACGTGGCTGCAGCGATTGGATTGGGACGCCCCACTCCCACCAGCCGACGTACGACAGTGGAAAAGCCTGCTGGAAGAGCTTCCGCTTCTCGATCGCATACGGATGACTCGCTGGTTCTGCACTGGAGATGCCGACACACATCTTCAACTGCATGGCTTCGCAGACGCATCAGAACGAGGTTATGCCGCCGCTGTGTATCTGAAAGGACCAAGGTTTCAGTTAGATTGATGATGGCTAAAAGCAAGGTAGCTCCCGTCAAACAAGTAACCTTGCCAAGACTGGAACTTTGCGCCGCCACTCTACTCACCAATTTAATGCATCACGTCTGCAACACGCTCGACCTTGCCACAGTGCCGATCTATCTCTGGTCTGATTCCCAGGTCACCCTCCACTGGATCCGCGGGCACGCCTCAAAGTGGAAGACCTTCGTCGCCAACAGGGTAGTTCACATCCAAACGCAACTGCCCAACGCACGATGGAGACACGTGGCCGGACGAGACAATCCTGCAGACTGTGCATCGCGAGGAATCAATCCAAGCGAACTCATCAACCACGCATTGTGGTGGACAGGACCTACCTGGCTGCTGAGGACAGAAGCTGCATGGCCGAGCACCGAGATGGGAGCATCTGAAGAGGACCTTCCAGAGAGCCGAGCCACCAGCCTGCTGATCAAGAGGGACGTCGTTGTCGAACCGGAACTCCTTCTTCGGTTTTCCACTCTGCAACGCCTGCTGCGAGTATCGGCATGGTGTCTGCGCTGGCGTCGCACATCGAAACCCGCTGACACCCCTGGACTACCACTGGATCCGGATGAACTGGACGCTGCGCTGTTTCGTTGGCTTCGATTGATGCAAGCGCTCCATTTTACTGAAGAGGTCGCCGCCATCACCGCCGGACGCATACTATCACCACGCAGCTCGCTGGTGAAGCTCAATCCATTCCTCGATGACCACGGCGTACTGAGAGTGGGAGGACGACTCAAAAATGCTCTGCTGCCGCATGATGAGAAGCACCCGATGATCGCTCCGCCAACGTCATGGTTGACGCGATTGATAGTTGACTCCTGTCACCGCCGGACTCTGCACGGAGGAGTGCAACTCACGCTCGGATTGCTTCGTCTCCGCTTCTGGGTGCCACGAGGAAGAGCCGTCGTCAAACAGCTACTTCATCGCTGTGTCACTTGCACCAGGTGGCGGGCGGCTGCTCCACACCCGCCGATGGGCAATTTACCGCCCGATCGAGTCACTCCAGCACGATCATTTCTACGCACTGGGGTGGATTATGCAGGGCCAATACTCATTCGGACGAGCAAAGGTCGTGGACATCGCGCTTACAAGGGCTACATCGCAGTATTCATCTGCTTTTGGTCGAAGGCCATCCACCTGGAGCTCGTCTCGGATTATTCCTCCGACGCATTCATCGCCGCACTTCGCCGCTTTGTCTCTCGCCGGGGCCTGTGTACCGACATTTACAGCGACTGTGGCACAACTTTCGTTGGAGCTGACCGCACCCTGCGGGAGCTCCTCATTGCAGCGTCCTCCGATGGCCGTGGAATCGCACGTGCAGCAGCCGCTCAGGGAATCCGCTGGCACTTCAATCCATCAGCGGCCCCGCACTTCGGCGGATTGTGGGAGGCAGCCGTGAAATCCGCCAAGTATCATCTTCGTAGAGTGATCGGCGAGACCACCCTCACCTTCGAGGAGTTAAGCACGCTCCTCGCTCAAATCGAAGCCTGTCTTAATTCCAGACCGTTGCAGGCACTCTCAGATGATCCAGATGACGTCGCCGCTCTCACACCGGGACACTTTCTCATCGGGGCACCTCTCCTCGCCGTACCCGAGCCGTCTCAGATCGAGAAACCTGGAAACACGGGGTCACGATGGCGTCACCTGCAAACCATGAGGGACCATTTTTGGGGGAGATGGTCGAGCGAGTACATTCATGGACTTACCTCCCGATCAAAGTGGTTCAAGGACGAGGCATCACCCCGCATCGGAGCACTCTGTCTGGCACGCTCCGAGAACACCCCTCCGAGCCGATGGCCTCTTGCAAGGATCACGCGACTGCATCCAGGAGATGACGGCGTCGTGCGCGTAGTCACCATTCGAACGGCGACTTCCGAACTCGTACGTCCGCTCGTGAAGCTCGTGTTACTTCCGGGCGTCGACGACACCGATTCGTTACACACTGACACATAAATCACACCGCACTGTACTCACACAACACCTTTGCGAGAATGGACCCCGACTTCGATACACCACATCTCACCTTATCGTCTCACTGTCACTGCACTCACTGTAATTCACCTCACTCACCACGAAATCTCGTTGCGACTACGTGTTTCACAGTATCACCGACAATACTCACACATCGCGGCACGCGACCACACGTACATCGCAATGCGCAGCCGCGACCGCTTCAATCATCGATCACGAATCATTTGAGATCCGCGACCGGATATCACTAACAACTCATGTTGTCACGTAGTGACAAGGCGGGCGGGATGTTCAAAGCTGCAATAAATAATTATACATTATTTCTGCAATTTAAAAAAGATCTGTTATTTTGCGACTTTGAGGACAAAAACAAATAGGCAATAAATCTGCGATGACAGATACGCCAATAAAAAACAACACAAACATATAAACACGTAACAGCCACCGCGCCGGAACACAACCACCGACGTCGCGAAAAGCATGCGCGGCCGCATCACGTGGGCACTGTAAGGCCAATCAATCGCGCGATCTAAAGACTCGCACATGACAGGCACGTGCCTACTCTGCGCGGATCACGAGGCAGCCTATAGCGTACGGCGCCTTCGAGTCACCTCTAAATGTTTGAAAATTAAGGATGATTATTGGCGCTCGGCGAAAAGGGTGACTCCTGGCCCGAATCAATAAAAGGAGCTCACCCATGATCATCCACGCCTTATCGCAGTTATCCGTCGTGAAACCGCATACCGCACGCTTGTTATACCGCTTATACCTAATTAAAACCGCAGTCGCCACCCGCTATCAACCAACTAACGATTTCGAATTACGGACTAGAATTCTATTACGGCATTATTGTTAGTCGTGACAAATACTGTTTTGTTGTATATGTTAATTTTTGTGCTAATACAGTAAACATTGTTAAACTAATATCTGAGAGCACTTATCGCTTCGCTTCCTCAATATATCCGCTTTCCTGCACGCGCTCGTGAACATATTGTATGGCATAAAAGTTATGAACTTCTTAATATTAAATATTTTACATGAAGACGTGCGATATCTTCCTTTATTTCAATAATAATATTGTTGAATGAAATTACAGGATATACAGTGTGTATGTGTGGTTTATACGTAAGATTAGCCTACAACTTTACATAATTCTGTTAACAGACCATTTCGACTGTTTTGTAGTATTTACAGAAATAAAGACTTTCATTTTTTGAGTGATATAACTGGTTATTCGCTAGAGTACAAGCAAAACGTGACATAAACTTTACTTGCAATCGTGTACACAGTTTTCCTTAATTTTATCGCATTTTAATAAATTCCTTTTTTAATCGAGAAATTAAATAAACATGAATCGTGTTTCAAATAAATCGAATTGTATAACTCAATGGCATAAATGCCATAAATGAATATGTTTGTAGAATTATAGACAATTTTAGTAATATTTCGTTGCGCGTAACAGTTTCTTTTTTAATTTTTTAAATGCAATTATACATAAATAAATATATATCATATTTGAGTAAATGGCTTACAAAGTTAAGTTTGATAGTCAAGAATGTGCTATAGGGATATATTAGCAAATTTATTGTTAAAACACTTATAATACTACATAAAATTACATATATTTGACAGAATTGCGCTTTTAAGTAGTGCCTTAATGCCAGTAAGCTCTATGGCTTTTAATAGTGTGTTTGTTTCTTGCTATCAATTTTGTCAAAACAAAGTGCAAATTGCAACTAAACAAAATTCTGAGTATCTCGCATTTATTTGTTATATTTTTTTATACGCATAATCTATTTTGCTATATTTGTATGATTAATGTCTCATTACGGAACTAGAGATAAAATATATACGCTTCGCGCGAGTTTATCGGTGACGAAAATACATATAAAAAACTAAAACAGTGAAAACTTTTAATATCAATTCTAACACACTAATTGTGAATCAGTAAAAGTATCATAACTATACGTACGTATCATCATCAATTACGTCAGTTAAATTGAAATCATTGCAGAGAATAGCTGACTTAATAATAAAAAGCAATAATGGAAGAAAACGCATTCACACAATTTTGGAATGTTATATTAATCCGGATAAAATTAATTAAGAAAAAAAAGAATAACTCTTCATTGCTGTGTTACGCGATATAAATCTTGATTTATATTGTATATTGATATCGCGCATTTGTTGTGTTACTTGAAAGCACTGTATACACGGTAGAAGTTTCTACATTTTCTCCCTTTCATACTTACGAC
This sequence comes from Prenolepis imparis, assembly GCF_030444845.1. Taxonomy (NCBI): domain Eukaryota; kingdom Metazoa; phylum Arthropoda; class Insecta; order Hymenoptera; family Formicidae; genus Prenolepis; species Prenolepis imparis. The sequence goes on from NW_028141891.1 coordinate 11,644, forward strand.
TAGTTTCGTACAAAACGCGGCATATATTACTTATTTTGTGTATTTTTTAATATTATAAATAATTTACCGTATGTTTGCGTACGTAATGCGATTCTTTTGGCGGTAAATTGTCGATTGTTAGTAGCCCGCGTAATAAGTGTAGTGTTATATCATTTTTTAAAAATTTTATCAAGCATAGAAAAGCACTGCTTTACATATGCTAAAAAAAAAAAAATTAAATTAAATTAATATAAAATTAATATAAGCGTGTTTATACTCGTAGAGTATTGAAAGAAAAAGATCACAGAAATTAATCTAATTTTGAAGAACAAAAAATGTAATACCAATTTTCAATATATAATTATTAGCGATAAATAGGGCTGCCTGAAAAGCACTTTGACATGCGAAATATAGCGGAAAGTGACAGAGAAT
>NW_028141892.1:0-12044 GCF_030444845.1 Prenolepis imparis
AACGGAAGTAAACAACGCAAGAACGGCTCAAGAACGGCTCAAGAACGGGTCAAGAACGGTTCAAGAACGGGTCAGAAACGGCTACGAACGGCTCAAGAACGGGTCAAGAACGGAAATGAGCGTTAAAACAAGCAGCGACAAACGGCGATCGAGAAAAGTCGACGAAGCGATGAAACAACATAGTTTGGAGAGACGGCAGTTGGTAAACGAACTGCACGCGCCGGCGAAAAAACATTTTCCCCGAAGACACGTCATAGTGCGGGGATACGATGATTTGTGGCAAGCCGACATCGTCGAGATGCGTCCGTATTCTCGTTTCAACAAAGGTTATCACTACATACTCACCGTCATCGATGTGTTGAGCAAGTACGCGTGGGCCATACCACTCAAGAATAAAGGTGGAAGCGAGACGGCTGACGCTATCGCCGAGATAATTCGAGATAGCAAGAGATGCCAGAGAAACATGCAAACCGATATGGGGAAAGAATTTAACGCCGACGTGCAACGGCTTATACGGAAACATAACATCAATCACTATTCTACATATTCGGTATTGAAGGCATCGGTTGTGGAGCGATTCAATCGCACGCTGAAGAACGACATGTGGAAGATGTTTACGCTGAACGGAACTTACAAGTGGATCGACGCGTTGGCGGAACTCGTATCGGATTACAACGCGCGCAAGCATCGAACGATCGGCATGCAACACGCCGACGTCACCCCCGCGATCGCTGATAAACTTTTAAAAACAGTATATAGTAACATAAAGATTGCCGCTCCGGCAAAGTTCAAAGTAGGTGACCCGGTACGCGTTAGCAAGTACAAGAAACTTTTTGAGAAGGGTTACACACCAAATTGGACAACCGAAGTATTTAAAATTGTTAAAGTGCAGCGTACTAATCCCGTAACCTATCTACTCGAGGACTATCGCAAAACATCTGTCGCTGGAGCGTTTTACGAGCACGAGTTGCATAGCGCGAATTATCCGGACGTATATCTCGTGGAGAAAGTACTGCGCAGGAGGGGTGACGAGGTTTACGTAAAATGGCTGGGATTTGACAATTCGCACAACTCTTGGATACATAAGGACAATGCAATTTAATTCATACAAATTGTATTTATTAATTACTCAAAAATTAAAAAATATATAATATGTACAACATATAAAAATATATAAGATCTTTATTAATACATCTTTTCCGTTACTATATGAAATACATATACATATGTTACATAACATTATATCACACATACATTATATTACATTACATTTTATAAGGGTATCTGGTAATGTCCCCATGGTAATGTGTCGGTCGAATCAGGTATGATATACCGCTTATCGTCGTACGGACTTAGAGCAATTTTCGTCTCGCGAATGGTGTATACTTCATGCAATTTCGATCTAATACATGACTGACTACGTGTCATTTCAATCTCTTCATTCAGGCACCGCGTATAATCGTCGAATGTTATCGTTCTCGCGACAACGTTACTTTTGACACCTTTAACCTTTTTTGTATCTTTCTTACCATCTACTCGCAAAGCGTACATTTTTGCTCTAAGTCCTACAAATTCAGTCATTATCGTACCGTTATTTTTATCTTTCATTAGACCTGGCACCTTTTTATCACAAGCGGTATACCATACGCGTTGTCAATTGGATAATCGCTCGTATCGAATCTAGCGATATCGCGTTTCATATTTTCATACACGTCTTCGCATTTAATATGATATATTAAACTATCTGTATCGGTTACCCGACATCTGTCACGATAGAGCGGTGACTCGTGATGAAATTCGTACAGACACACTTTCGATATGTCGAGTATACACATACCAACATAGATTGGTTTGTTAAATTTTACTTCTAGTTTACGTAATTCTACGGCAATTAAATTTTCTGAAAAGACGCTCCTGCTATGGAAATTTGGTTTCGCTATCATCGCCTCTGCACCGTATCGTCCGTCCCACTTTGTCAATAATTTTACATCTACATGATTACGCACATTTTCCATCGTGTTGCCAAATACCGCGTTGTTCATCAATTTGTACAAATTTTTCTCAAAATCATTTTTCGCTTGTGTTCTAAATTTTGTATTTAGTTCAATGTAATCGCGGAGCCATGCGGATTGAGTGAATTGTAATACGCGATGTATTTTTGTAACGCGAAGGCCGTGACGCGTGCACTGCTGCAGGTTGCGATAGTGTATGACGTAACGCTTCTTATCATATAGCGTTGCGAGAAGCTTATCTTCCCGGGCGGTTTGTCACGTGTCGGGCAAAACGGTAGGTCAGTGTGCATGTCGTGAAGATGTTGCGGATATTCTAAATCTACTTCGAGGATATAGCCTGTAGGAATCGAGCGCTATTGACGAGATGTCAAAATTAGATATATCGTCGAAGCAATTCTAATGTTATATTTGTATGTTTTAACATGGCATCCCATGTATACCAGGGAAGAGTATAATAATACGTAGGGTCGAGTCCGTAACTCGCGATGCAAATGTCGCGAAAGTTTTCAAATATATCTGCCAACCACAAGACGTCAGTTTTTAAGTACAGATCGCTGTATTCACCCAAGGTTTGAATGGAGAACTGCTGCCACACGTTGACGGCGTGTGCGTAGTCGCTCTCGGATACAGTGTCACTGGTTAAAGAATTGTAAAACGATTCGCGTGGTGGTAAACGCGTGTCCTGCAGCCTGTCCACGTAGTCAATGTACTCGTACGGAAAGACACCTTTTCGCGTTAATAATTCAAAATTGTTAGCGAATAATGCGGAAAAATTGGAACGCAAAATTTTTAACTTATCCTTATTCAAAATAGATGCCAATTTGTCAAGACTAGCATTGAGAAATTTGTATGAATCGATGAATCGTAATTTCATGCAAGCTTTCCGATCTTTATCGTCGTCGGTACTATTGACGGTCTTCGTAAATGAAATGTATTTTTCTTTTGTTATTGGAAGCACATCTACGCGTCCTTCATACGCGGTAGCTATTTCTTTTATGATAAAATGTGCGTCATAGCCGGATAGATTATGGAAAACTACAGGAATGACATAAGAGTCTTTGTAGTTTAGATTACAGTTTGAGTGCGCGGGACCCCTGTATCGCCCGGTCAGATGACAATGATCGCGTACGCGTGTATCATCCGGCGCAAACGGTTTCTCGCATATATGACAATGCGTGGCGCTATGAAATTTTTCCCATTCATCTTGCGTTAATTTTGTCATGTGGACATTATCAGACAAAATACCCTTTACGCGATGCGCTAAATTTTTAAGTTCTTCGGCGAACCATGAAATCGATACTACGGCGAGAATTATACGCGGATAACGAGTTGTCGTACGAACATTGCACGTAATACCCAACGCTAAATACCTCGTGATGTTGGGAGTATGACGCATGTTCCGGCGTCTTCTTCAGCACACACTCCAAGTCGGCGTACACTACGAAGGGAAGTCGCTCCTTTCTGTTGTAGTTGTTGAAGTCGAGCCACTTGTCTTTATCGCTTGGTAATCGGATAGCGCAGTCGTTCATTTCTCGACAGTCCGCAATGTGAGCCTCCAATTTTTCGCTCAAATTAAAGAAGTGCAAGCATCTGTGAAAGAAAAAAAATTACAATTTTATTTACAATTTTATTTACAATTATTATATAGTTTGCAATAAATATACATACCGATCGCAGATATATTTTTGACCATTGTGTTTGCTCAGTTGCGTGCTGACAAGCCGGGATAGATTTTTTATATACGCGAAATGTCCAACGCTGTCGTCCTCCTCCACATACAGCATATTTACATGTTTTTCTCTCTTCCGATCGGTGAGCTGTATCGGAAGAATAGATAATTCCTTCTTCCTCTCAATGCCGTAGACGTTAATTGAGATGTTATTTGCCAGTTCAAACTTTTTAATTTGATTTAACGTCATCGGAAACTCAATGTCCTGAAGATTTAACACTGTCGTGTAATGGGGATATGAAAATTCTCGTTCCACATGTCTTTCTGCGGGGTACAGAGCGGCCACCACTGACCACGCGAAACATGCATTTTCCGTTGATCGCACGTTCACCACTGCTCTCTTCGTCATAATTTCTCGCGGTAAGTTTAGATAACACCCCGCGCGCATAGGATTGCACTTGTTGACGTTGACCGTAAGATCAAGGATTCGTGACAATGCCCATCCGCTATCACGTTCCTGAAACTCTTCGAGAGACGCCAATGTGGATTCGATGACATGCCGCTCATACCACTCGTGTAAATCGGACGTGCGAAAGAGTTCATAATTTCGCGTGTTAATGCTTTTGTTGGAGCGCTTATCACCTGTCACAAACTCACCGTTGAACACGGTATTTACTTTTGCACAGTTGTGTATTTTTATAACATCTTGCACTTGCTCGAGTACTACACTACTAGCGTCTTCCAAAAATTGTCGCGGTTCGATATAGTCTGCGTTAATCACCGCACCTGTCAGTATCCGATTTTCGAACGCGGTATCGATCTCTCGCCAAACGAGTCTTCCCGTGTTATTATCGCCACTGTAATTACCGCCACTGTAATTACCACCACTGGGTATAAACTGTCTCTGCAATCGAGTCTTTGCACCCTCGAGTCGCGCGATTCTAGCAACCAAAGATTGTCTATATCCAATGGAGAGTCGCGGACGCTTGACACGACTGCGTTCTTCGAGCAGTTTGATAAAGTCCTCGCAGCGCAGCGCCCATTCAAAATATTCGCCCAAGGTGGTGATTTGATGGGACCGCTCCAACAGGTCGCGTTCGTTCTGCTCGATGTTTTCCATTATTTCTTTTATTCACTATTATACCACTAACACTTCTAATACAAGAAAGTAACCACTAAACTTTTTTCACCGCTGCATCTATGCGCTTTCAAATCGTACTATGGTTTGACGCGCTCTCATCCTCCTTATATATATTTCACCTAATTCTATCTCCTTTTCTAACATTTGGCGTATCTCAAAAGATAGTTTCCCGAGATATCGGTTTTATGGATAGAGGAGTAAGGACACAAGCTGCCGAACGTTGGCGCCGATACGTTGCATTCTTCCTTAAAAAATATTAAGAAAAATGTTTCGCTCTCGTTTTTATGGGAGATTTTCCGCGAGGGTACAAAGCTGCCGAACGTCAACGCTTTTGCACCTAACGTTTAGACATGTTCGTCGCAGCGTCGGCCCTAAAATCTTCATTCCTTTCCTAATGATAAAATGTCCATAAAATGAAAAACATAGTTTTAATGAACTCTAGAACGCTCCGTTGACGAGCAGCCGGACATCGGCGCTTCCGTAATAAAATTATATTAACGAGGGTACAAAATTGTCAATCATTGGCGCTTGTTCTATACCTTTTTGGGGAAAATGTCTAAGACCCCTCATAAAAAAGTCGTAAAGATACCATCTACAAATATTGCACTCAGAAAACTCCCCCTCCTTTGTCGAAACATCCCCCTCCACCCGCGTGACGTCAACCCCCGCGCCTACGAGATACCCCCACCCCGCGTGACGTCATACCCCTCATCTCGGAGAACCCCCCGCGCCCCGCACCCCCCTCAGAGGACCTGGGTTAGAACTCTCATAGTATTACTACTATAGACGCCTCTACTCCGTCCCATCCGAGGCATTTGCTAAGGCAAAAGAGCTCGCAAAAAGAGAAGAGCTGGATCGAGACCGATATAAGACGCGTGATCGCCGCGAACCAGAACCGCCGCGTAACGAACACACTCGTCGAATATATCCCCAGACAGCACCCCGCAACGAAACTTATTTTCGCGATCGCTACCCGAATAATACGCTACGTAGCAATCCAGTCAGACCCCCCGTAACGCGAGAGAGAGAGGAGCGCCCAACATACAACGATAGACGACAAACGTATAATAACACGAATGTTAATACGAACGCTCCTATTCGCCATAACGACCGTCCCAACAAATGGTGCCGTTACTGCAAGAACAGCGGCTACGAAATCGAAGAATGCCGGAAACGCGAGTATAATAACAACTTACAAAGGAACGAGTCGGTTAACGCGCTGAGCCCCGCGGGAAGGTCGGGTACACCTCACCAAGGGGCTCCCCCTCAAACGACCCGCCCGGTAAATTTAGTCGAAGGGACGAATACCGAGAAGCCAGAATCGCAACTCTAAATCTGCAAGGGCATTCGCACGCGCCCACCGTCGCGTTAGTCGCTGACGGGCTTTTACACGAAACAACATTCATGATAGATACAGGAGCCGCCCCTAATCTAATTAAAATCCGAAACTTACATCCCGAGACGAAAATTCAACAACACGACACGTTGTACCTTAGCGGTATAACAGACGGAAAAATAAAAACCCTCGGGTCCGCCGAAGTTCTTTACATGGGACATCCCCTCTACGTCCACACGGTGTCAAACAATTTTCCAATTTCTCAAGAAGGAATCCTAGGATCCGATTTTCTTCGAGATGCTAGTAGTATCGATTTTAGAGATCGGTCAGTACACTGGCAAAATATTCGAATTCCTTTTTCCCAACGCGAAACCGTGGTAGTGCCTGCCAGATCGCGCTCGACATTCTATGTCAATATAAAAAATCTCGACATCGCAGTAGGGTACATTCCGCGTCTCAGCGTCTGCGAGAACGTATTCCTCGGGGAAGCGATAGTCACTAATCGAAATGGGAAAGCATACTTTCACATTATTAACGCTAGCGACACTGACCGCGAATTAGTAGTCCCGACGATAGATCTACAAGAGATCGACCAAATTTCCGCCGAACGCGAAAACGATATTCCAACCGGAAAGAGCAAGGTGTTTACTATATCCCCTCTCGCAACAGACGAACATACTCAAGATCGAGCCACTGCCGTCCGAGAGCTTCTCCGATTAGAACACCTAAATGAAGAAGAGTTAACACACGTTACCGACTTGATACGAACACATAACGATCTATTCCGTCTATCGAACGAGATGTTAGGTTACACAGACAAAATGTCTCACAAAATCCCAACAACCGACGACCAACCAATCCACACTAAACAGTACCGATTCCCGCCTATCCACAAGGACGAGATAAACAAACAGGTTAGAGAATTATTAGACAACGACGTAATAAAACCCCTGAGTCTCCCTACAATTCGCCCCTGTGGATCGTCCCTAAAAAGCCCGATTCAAAGGGAAACAAGCGTTGGAGAATGGTCGTCAACTATCGAGCGTTAAACGAAAAAACAATAGGCGACGCGTACCCGCTACCAAATATAACAGAAATCCTCGACCAGTTAGGGAGCGCAAAATACTTCAGCGTTTGACCTCGCATCCAGTTCCACCAAATCCCGATGCATGAGTCGCACGCGCAAAAGACGGCTTTTTCAACACCTCATGGGCATTACGAATTTAAACGAATGCCATTCGGTTTAAAGAATGCCCCAGCGACGTTTCAGCGACTCATGGACCAGGTTCTATGCGGACTACAGGGAACTGAACTTTTTGTATATCTCGATGACATAGTATTGTACGCGAGCTCATTACGCGAACACGAAATCAAATTCAACAAACTGGCCGAAAGATTGCGTAGGGCTAACCTAAATCTCCAACCAGATAAATGCGAGTTCCTACGTAAAGAGGTCGGATACCTAGGTCACATAATCAGTGACGAGGGAGTAAAACCAGATCCGTCTAAGTTGCTCGCGATTAAAGAATTCCCCAGACCCCGACATGCTGTTGTGCCTCTCAGGGTACAACGGGATTTGTAGGATACTTTGAGGGGTCCGTTAGTCTTAGGAGTTAGGACTCCGAGTATCGAGGGTGGTGAAAAGAACACTTTGGTCACAAGAGAAGAGTTTATTCCAACTCACGTGTACAATTCTTTGGTATGTCGAATCGCAGCGCGTCCTCACAATAGATTAGCTGTAATTACTTGTCGCCCTCGGTTCGGAATACGGCCCCGAGGAGTTAATCAGGCGCGCTTATATTACCCGAAAGTAGGTTTTGTTTTTCGGTTAATGTGTCGCCTGTATGCAATCGGTTTTGCATCGTCTGCGTTTTACGATCTGGAATGTGTCGCGATGTCTTAACGCGTGTATGCAATCGGTTGCGTTTTTGATTTCGAGGCGCGCGCTATATCTTTTGAAATGCTGATTCTGCGTTCTCTTTTGTGGGTTTTTAGGTCGTGGTTGGGTCATAGTGTTTACGGTTACAACACTCTTCCCCCGCGGAAAAAAGAAAACGGATCGAGTTTTCCTTTTCCCTATTCTTCACGTGATGGTTTTGTCTTCTATTTCTTCGGTACAATATTATGGCTATTGTACTTATAATAAGAATGGCTGTATCACCTGATATTGGATATATAACTTGTTTTTTTAAAAACGGATTGACGCTGACGTTGTCTAGATCTTCTGTTAGATCTTGTAGTCTCGAGCTTAAATCCTTTAGTTCGGTAGGGTTCTGAATTATTTTCTTTAACTGTATTGTATTCAGGTTCGCTGGTATTTCGATTTTTAACCTTGAGATATTATATTCTGGTAAGTACGCTTGGAGATATGTGCCGTCTATGGTTCCCGAAGTTTTTACAATCATGTCGGCTGTTACTAATTTACAAGTGTTGCCTAGTGTGATTCGTCCTGTCCCCGCGATGGTTGTCCTATATTCTTCATGGTGTTGGCAGTTTATGGTTATCGGCTGCTCGGTAAGTGTGGAGTACAACCATGAGTGCTGGTTAGTCAGGTCAATCCATATGGTATGATTGGAATGTATATATCGTATGTCGCATAACTTTTGCCCTGGGGGGGGTGTGTGTGTATGCTTGAATTTCGCAGATCACATTGTCGTTTATGTGATAGATGGGCCTATTTTGTTCGCATATATAGTGATTGTCTACATTAACACATTTTTCTAAATTACTTTGCGTTATTGTTAGATAGGTTTGATTTTCGTTATCAATGGCTACTATCGGTTGGTTTATTTCTGCGAAGGTAAATAAATTCCCGTGGCTATAACTCGGTAGGGGGATAGCCTTCACTATGTTATATCTAGGATGCGAAATTAGTGGGAAGCGCAAAATAGTGTGTACGTAAGGGTTATTAAAATATGCGCTAACGGTTACGAATTTTTCAATCGTGAGAGAATTGTCTTCGGAGATTCCGAAGGGGAAGAATAGTCCTTGGGGCACTTGTGACGTGGCTTCCTTGAGACTTTCTATGATTTGATCTAACGGAATTAACCTCGGATGTATCCTTCCTGTTTTTACTGCCATTAAGTGTTCGATGACGCGTTCTCATCAAATCCGTTATTATGGCATTAACTATGGAGAAGTATTCGTGTATTTCTTCTCGTTGTACTTGATTTGCCATCTGTTTTTGGATTTTGGTGGTGAAATTGAGTAGTAGTTGTTCGTTGTATTGTGTTGTTTTTTCCAGATTATCGATGTGGGCAATTGTTGTGTTTAAAATTTTTACTTGAGTTTTCATCGTGTGATGCAGTGTTTGCTCTTGATTTTGTAAGAGGAGTAGTTGTTCCTTGATGACCTTGTCGTCATTGGCATCCATGGTTCCGAAGAGTGTTTTTGCTAGTGACCCGATCCCGTCGAGTAGTCATCTTCGTTTGTTTGTCGGTGTCCTGTATATGGTGTTTACTCGTTTTAAGAGGTGTGTTAATTTATCATTCTCCGTTTCGATAATCGTTTTTTGGATTTGACAGCTTTTTTTATTTTGTATCTTGTGTAGGAGGTGTCCGTGATCAATATAATTTTGTAAATCGTGGAATCTTTTATTTAAGGTTCCTAGGTCTATATTAATTATTAACTTTCAGGTGGATTCTACTTGATGTAGATAACCGATTTTTTCGAAGTATATCCCTGGCTCTCGATTAAATTGTTCTACCTCGTATTCCTCTTCTAGGTCCTTTCTTGCGGTAGTAGGCTGCATCTTCCATGTCATTAGCGCTCTGGAATGGAAATAGATGTGCCGAAATTTTTCTTTCTTAATGTTCTATGAACGCTTTTAAACGGGCATGTGTATTTATTATCTTTCGTCCTACTTTAATATTATAATTGACATCGGAGATTTTGTCAATGATTGTGTACGATCCGGTCCATAATGCATCGAGTTTTTTGGATCGACCCCTGCGGACGGTTTCGTTGTGTAATAGTACTTTTTCTCTTACCTTGAACGTGGTATTCTTCGATTTTTTGTCGTAGTTATCCTTTGCTTTCACCTTTTCGTTTTTTAAGTGTTCCTTTGCGATTTGCTGGGCGGCGCGTAATTTTTCTTTCAATTCTTGCGCGTAGTCATCGTATGTATATGTCGGCTTCGGGGGTTGCGATAATGCCGTAGGTAGGGTTGCTTGATGCCCGTAAAGTAGTTCGAACGGCGTGAACCCCGTGGCTGTATGCGGTGTGGTGTTATATGCAAACATTGCGTATGATGTCCATTCATCCCAGTCTGTTTGTTCAGCATTAATGTAGTGGCGAAGATATTCTGCTAAGGTACGGGTGAGGTATTCTGCTAAGGTACGGTGTGATCGTTCCAAGGCTCCGTTGCTTTCTGGATGGTATGCAGTTGTCTAAATTTTCTCAATTTTTCTTAAGTTAGTAATTTACAGACGTCCTTGAACATTTCGCTAAGGAAGTTTGTACCCTGGTCGGTTAAGACCTTTTCTTGGATACCATGTTCGAAGATAATTTTTGTTACGAATTCCCGTGCAATTGTTGCGGCTTCTTGATTAGTTATCGGAATCGCTTTACTAAATTTAGTTAGATTATCTTGGAAGGTAAGTACATATTTATTCCCATTACCAGAGATCGTTAGGGGTCCTACGATGTCTAAAGCGCATTTTTTGAATGGTTTGCTTGCGGTATCTGTTATTACCAGCGGTGCTTTGTTTTTTCGCGAAAGTTTATTTTTTTGGCAGAGTTTACATTTTGCTACATAGTTTTCTACGTCCTTAGTCAGTCCTTTCCAGTTGTGTAGTAACCGGATTCTGTTAATGGTGCGTTCGGTCCCTTGATGTCCTCCTAGGGGTGCGTCGTGATACTCATATAGTATGCGGCGTTTCTCCTCTTCCGTGTATTTCCGCTCTGTTTTTGTGTCATTAATTTCTTCTTTATCGATTTTATTAATTTCTTCTTCATCGATTTTATTAATTTCACCTACGTGTCGGCTGAGTGCGTCGGCGTTTTTATTAGCTTTGCCTGCCTTGTGTACAATCTCGTAATCGTATTCTTCAAGTTTTAATCGCCAACGCATCAATCGCGATCCAGGTTCCGTTACATTAAATAACCATACTAATGGTTTGTGATCGGTGATAATTTTGAATTTCGTACCATACAGATAAGGCCTGAAATGTTTTACTGCCCATACTATGGCTAGTAGTTCCTTTTCAGTAGTATTATAGTTATGTTCCGCCCGCGACAAAATTCTGCTTGCGTAAGCAATCGGGCGGTCTTGTCCTACCGGGCCTTGCGACAGTATGGCTCCGATGGCGTAATCTGAGGCATCCGTTGTTACGAGGAATTCCTGATCGAATTCCGGATATTTTAGTATGGGTGCGGTAGTTAATTTATTTTTTAACGTGTCAAATGCGTTTTGCTGTTCGCTGTTCCACTCAAATTTTTCTTCCTTTTTTGTTAATTTTGTCAAGGGTTTAGCAATTTTTGAGAAATTTTCTATAAATTTTCTATAGTAACCTGCTAAACCTATGAACGCTTGTATTTCCTTAGCTTTGGTGGGAGTGGGGAATTTTTTTACGGCGTTTATTTTGGAAGGATCAGGCATGATCCCCTTTTCTGTAACGATGTGCCCTAAATATATTACTTCCTTTCTAAGGAACTCGCATTTGTCTGGTTGGAGTTTTAAGTTGTGTCACTGACGAGGTACTATTAAAGACCGATGGTCTTACGGGAGTTAGTGTGACTGGAAAAAGAGCGCTGTGTACTAGCGCCCTCTCAGTAATATTGCGGCCGAAGTGAGAAATAGTAACTAAATCTAATTGTAAGAGATAATAAAATAATACATGTGTATAGTAACACGAGAAATAGTACTCTGCGTTGATACCACTGCTT
>NW_028141893.1:0-11987 GCF_030444845.1 Prenolepis imparis
GCGATTCGTGGTTCCGCGCAGCTATAAATAGGCAAGCGTTCGATTCAATCGGGGAGTGGGAAAATGAGATTCGTGCGACAACCTTTCGCGATACGCGTGACGAATTACGACGCCAGATTACGATCGATGGGGGACAACGCGGAGATGCGTAGACACGGTACGATACTGCCGACTACTATACGCGCGATCGTTTGCGGCCCCTCGAATTGCGGTAAAACTAACGTGTTGATTAGTTTGATAGAAAGCCCGCACGGCGTCCGCTTTGAAAACGTGTACGTGTACTCAAAGTCACTGCAACAGCCAAAATATCAGTATCTGGAGAATTTGTTGACATCGATCGATGAAATCGGCTATTTTACATTCTCCAATAACAGTGACGTCATTCCATCGAGCGAAGCATGTCCAAACTCGATTTTCGTTTTCGATGACGTGGCGTGTGACAAACAAAATACGATAAGAGAATACTTTTCAATGGGACGCCACTCGAACGTCGACTGCTTCTATCTCTGTCAGACATACGCAAGAATACCGAAACATCTTATACGCGACAACGCAAACCTGCTAATCTTGTTTAAACAGGACGGTACCAACTTGAAACATGTGTACAATGATCACGTGAATACTGACATGTCATACGAGGATTTCAGTGAATTATGTCGTACTTGTTGGCAGCAAATGTATGGATTTCTAGTGATAGATAAGGATAGCTCGCTTACGAACGGCCGATACAGAAACGGATTTAACGTGTTCGCGATACCGCAAAACAATTAGTCGTTGCCGATGTTCTGTCGAGAGAGGTGAAACACGAGCGTTCGACACTCTACCGACATGGCTGAGAACGATAATATTCGCGAGCGTGAAAAGATAGCGAAGGAGATTGCGAAAACTAGTGAATCAATCCGCAAGAAACATCGCGCTTTGAAGACCGGTAAGATCGATGACGATATCGCGGTCAAGACCCATTTTAGACCTATTATTGAGCCGCTACAAAAGATTGTCGACAACTCGATCGCGGTGAAAAACGAGCCGGAAAGTACCGCAAAGATTAAAATCTTACCCATCAAGCGGTACAAGGAGGAGGAGGAAGAGGAGGAAGAGGAGAAGGATGATACGACACCGAAAAAGAGGAAACGGTCAAACCCGAATCGCTCATCGACACAGCGTACATCGAATGCTTTACTGGATGAACCGATGATAAGCTCTACACCGTTTGCGACAACGAGAATCGTACAGCCTATGATACCCGAAACACTCGCAAACGAAAATGTTTTCGAAACCTCGGGCAGCACGCTTGAAACATCGTTTGTTCGAAACACATTACAAACGCTGGAAGGTCAAGAAATGTTGCGAAAGCACTTGGGACCACTGGGACAAGAGTACATGAGCACTCTCCTCGGTGGTGACAAAGAAAGGAAAATCGATCACGTGTACGGTGTCTATTTCGACAAGGATGAAATGCGTCTCGGTAACAAACGATTCGACATTGACAAATATGACTCTATAATTATAGACGAAGTGAGGTACATTGGTACACCAGAATTATACGAATTGATCTTCAAGAGAATTCCCGATGATGACATTTACACGGAGGATGATATGCGTAAATACAAGAGTATATTATTGGCGACGAACGCGCATAAACGCAATTATGACACACAAGGCCAATTACGAAGCAACAGGGGATACAAGTACAAACATATAATCGCACCATTGATATCGATTGAAAAGAAAAAATCTGGAAAGGGAGTATTCATGCCTCACGCGATGGCACTAACCGACAATAAAATCGATTACATACACTGGGATGACCCCAACGAGCTAGTGGATCGGGTACGATTGCTGGACGCTTCGCGCCGAGCTGGCCACAACGCTCACGACAATGAGATCCTGTCGATCATCGAGGAACTTCGCGAAGCAGGCATTATTATAAATTGAATGGTGTCTCAACAAATCTAATCAGTCGATCAGCGTCACTCATCGGTGGAAAAAAAAAAAAAAAATGCCTATCAACAAATTTGGATTATTCGAACCAAGAAATGATGCAACCGGCACGAGCGGTTCTTGGGATAGATTGGTGAAAAGTTACGTGCACGAAAACGCTCTATGTCGTGTCGCTACAGACTATGACGCAAGGTCGCGGAAGATTCGTCGTGTAGCGCAACCTGAGGCTGACACCGATGCCGTCAACAAACTGTATGTGGAATCCTGCGTTAAAAGATTGATGAATCAACAGAAAGAATCAGATGAGAAGCTGACTTCGTTCGAGAAGGATGTGCGGGCAATACAGATTGTGATAAACGAACTTCAACGCGCGGCTAACGCTAACTCAGAAACGGCTATCTGAATGAGCAGCAGTGAACGGGTTAGGAGCGGCTATCGAACGGTTATCGAACATTTACGAAGGGTTATCGAACGGCTACGAACAATTATCGAACAGCTACGAAGGATTATCGAACTGCTATCTAACTACAATGAGTGGTAGTGAACGGCCTAGCAACAGCTGCGAACGAGGCTATGAACGGCCTAGCAACAGCGAACGAGGCTACCAACAACTCAAGCAGGGCTGCGAACGAGGCTACGAACAAGTCTTTAAAGGCTACATGCAAGGCTACAAACAACTCAAGCAGGGCTGCGAACGGGTCAGTAACGGCTGCGAACGGGTCAGGAAAGGCTACGAACGGGTTAGAAACGACTGTGAACAAGGCAGCGAACGAATCAAGAACGATTTTCGAATGGGTCAAGAACGGAAGTAAACAACACAAGAACGACTCAGGAACGGCTACGAACGGGTCAGGAACGGCTCAAGAACGGGTCAGGAACGGCTACGAACGGGTCAGGAACGGCTACGAACGGCTCAAGAACGGGTCAGAAACGGCTATTGAAGAACGACAAACGAAAATGAATCATAAAACGAGCGGCAAACGGCGATCGAGAAAAACCGACGAAGCGATGAAACAACATAGTTTGGAGAAACGGCAGTTGGTGAACGAACTGCACGCGCCGGCAAGGAAAAATTTTCCCCGAAGACACGTCATAGTGCGGGGATACGATGACCTGTGGCAAGCTGACATCGTCGAGATGCGTCCGTACTCTCGTTTCAACAGAGGTTACCACTACATACTCACCGTCATCGATGTGTTGAGCAAGTACGCGTGGGCCATACCACTCAAGAGTAAAGCTGGAAGCGAGACGGCTGACGCTATCGCCGAGATAATTCGAGATAGCAAGAGATGCCCGAGAAACATGCAAACCGATATGGGGAAAGAATTTTATAACGCCGACGTGCAACGGCTTATACGGAAACATAACATCAATCACTATTCTACATATTCGGTATTGAAGGCATCGGTTGTGGAGCGATTCAATCGCACGCTGAAGAACGACATGTGGAAGATGTTTACGTTGAACGGAACTTACAAGTGGATCGACGCGTTGGCGGAACTCGTATCGGATTACAACGCGCGCAAGCATCGAACGATCGGCATGCGACCCGTCGACGTCACCCCCGCGATCGCTGATAAACTTTTAAAAACGGTATATAGTAACATAAAGATTGCCGCTCCGGCAAAGTTCAAAGTAGGTGATCCGGTACGTGTTAGCAAGTACAAGAAACTTTTTGAGAAGGGTTACACACCAAATTGGACAACCGAAGTGTTTAAAATTGTTAAAGTGCAGCGTACTAATCCCGTAACCTATCTACTCGAGGACTATCGCAAAACATCTGTCGCTGGAGCGTTTTACGAGCACGAGTTGCATAGCGCGAATTATCCGGACGTATATCTCGTAGAGAAAGTACTGCGCAGGAGGGGTGACGAGGTTTACGTAAAATGGCTGGGATTTGACAATTCGCACAACTCTTGGATACATAAGGACAATGCAATTTAATTCATACAAATTATTTATTAATTACTCAAAAGTATTTATTAATTACTCAAAAATTAAAAAATATATAATGTGTACAACAAATAAAAGTATTTGAAATATTACAATATACATGAAATATGTGAAATACAAAATCTTTATTAATACAAAATCTTTATTAATACATCCTTTCCGTTCCAATATATGAAATACATACACATATGTTACATAACATATCGCACATACATTATATTACATTATATTTTATAAGGGTATCTGATAATGTCCCCATGGTAATGTGTCGGTCGAATCAGGTATGATATACCGCTTATCGTCGTACGGACTTAGAGCAATTTTTGTCTCGCAGATGGTGTATACTTCATGCAATTTCGACCTAATACATGACTGACTACGTGTCATTTCAATCTCATCGTTCAGGCACCGCGTATAATCGTCGAATGTTATCGTTCTCGCGACAACGTTACTTTTGACACCTTTAACCTTTTTTGTATCTTTCTTACCATCTACTCGCAAAGCGTACATTTTTGCTCTGAGCCCGACGAATTCGGTCATTATCGCACCGTTATTCTCGTCTTTCATCAAGCCTGGCACCTTTTTGTTTGCATGCGCTATACTGTACGCGTTGTCAATTGGATAATCGCTCGTATCGAATCTAGCTATATCGCGTTTCATATTTTCATACACGTCTTCGCATTTAATATGGTATATTAAACTATCTGTATCGGTGTACATTACCCGACATCTGTCACGATAGAGCGGTGACATGTACTCGTGATGAAATTCGTACAGACACACTTTCGATATGTCGAGTATACACATACCAACATAGATTGGTTTGTTAAATTTTACTTCTAGTTTACGTAATTCTACGGCAATTAAATTTTCTGAAAAGACGCTCCTGCTATGGAAATTTGGTTTCGCTATCATCGCCTCTGCTCCGTATCGTCCGTCCCACTTTGTCAATAATTTTACATCTACATGATTACGCACATTTTCCATCGTTTTGCCAAATACCGCGTTGTTCATCAATTTGTACAAATTTTTCTCAAAATCATTTTTCGCTTGTGTTCTAAATTTTGTATTTAGTTCAATGTAATCGCGGAGCCATGCGGATTGAGTGAATTGTAATACGCGATGTATTTTTGTAACGCGAAGACCGTGACGCGTGCACTGCTGCAGGTTGCGGTAGTGTATGACATAACGCTTCTTATCATATAGCGTTGCGAGAAGCTTATCTTCCCGCTTGCCGGGTGGTTTGTCACGTGTCGGGCAAAACGGTAGGTCAGTGTGCGTGTCGTGAAGATGTTGTGGATACTCTAAATCTACTTCGAGGATATAGCCTGTAGGTGAATCGAGCGCTATTGACGATATGTCAAAGTTAGATACATCGTCGACCCATCGAAAATCGGCATAAGGTAGTGGTTGACACATTGCCCATCCATACAAATTATTTACATCTAAATACATTAAATATGATGATGGTTTCGACGGATCATATGACTGCATGTACTTGTTATTAGCATGGGCGTATCTTCCTGAACATTGACTTAGACCACCGCGTATACCCCGTTCAATAAACATAACCATATCGATATCGGTAAGCAGTTCGAAATTTACGCATGTATGTTTTAACATGGCGTCCCATGTATACCCAGGAAGAGTATAATAATACGTAGGGTCGAGTCCGTAACTCGCGATGCAAGTGTCGCGAAAGTTTTCAAATATATCTGCCAACAACAAGACATCAGTTTTTAAGTACAGATCGCTGTATTCACCCAAGGTTTGAATGGAGAACTGCTGCCACACGTTAACGGCGTGTGCGTAGTCGCTCTCGGATACAGTGTCACTGGTTAAAGAACTGTAAAACGATTCGCGTGGTGGTAAACGCATGTCCTGCAGCCTGTCCACGCAGTCAATGTACTCGTACGGAAAGACACCTTTTCGCGTTAATAATTCAAAATTGTTAGCGGATAATGCGGAAAAATTGGAACGTAAAATTTTTAACTTATCCTTATCGAGGAAGGATGCCAATTTGTCAAGACTAGCATTGAGAAATTTGTATGAATCGATGAATCGTAATTTCATGCAAGCTTTCCGATCTTTATCGTCGTCGGTACTATTGACAGTCTTCGTAAATGAAATGTATTTTTCTTTTGTTATTGGAAGCACATCTACGCGTCCTTCATACGCGGTAGCTATTTCTTTTATGATAAAATGTGCGTCATAGCCGGATAGATTATGGAAAACTACAGGAATGACATAAGAGTCTTTGTAGTTTAGATTACAGTTTGAGTGCGCGGGACCCCTGTATCGCCCGGTCAGATGACAATGATCGCGTACGCGTGTATCGTCTTGTACGAACAGTTTCTCGCATATATGACAATGCGTGGCGCTATGAAATTTTTCCCATTCATCTTGCGTTAATTTTGTCATGTGGACATTATCAAACAAAATACCCTTTACGCGATGCGCTAAATTTTTAAGTTCTTCGGCGAACCATGAAACGCAATCGATACTACGGTGAGAATTATACGTGGATAACGAGTTGTCGTACGAACATTGCACGTAATACCCAACGCTAAATACCTCGTGATGTTGGGAGTATGACGTATGTTCCGGCGTCTTCTTCAGCACACACTCCAAGTCGGCGTACACCACGAAGGGAAGTCGCTCCTTTCTGTTGTAGTTGTCGAAGTCGAGCCACTTGTCTTTATCGCTTGGTAATCGGATAGCGCGGTCGTTCATTTCTCGACAGTCCGCTATGTGAGCCTCCAATTTTTCGCTCAAATTAAAGAAGTGCAAGCATCTGTGAAAGAAAAAAAAATTACAATTTTATTTACAATTTTATTTACAATTATTATATAGATTGCAATAAATATACATACCGATCGCAGATATATTTTTGACCATTGTGTTTGCTCAGTTGCGTGCTGACAAGCCGGGATAGATTTTTTATATACGCGAAATGCCCAACGCTGTCGTCCTCCTCCACATACAGCATATTTACATGTTTTTCTCTCTTCCGATCGGTGAGCTGTATCGGAAGAATAGATAATTCCTTCTTCCTCTCAATGCCGTAGACGTTGATTGAGATGTTATTTATATGTTCAAATTTTTTTATTTGGTTCAACGTCATCGGAAACTCAATGTTTTGTAAATTTAACACTGTCGTGTAATGAGGATATGAAGATTCCCGTGTCACATTTCTTTCGGTGGGGTACAGAGCGGCCACCACTGACCACGCGAAACATGCATTGTCCGTTGATCGCACGTTCACCACCGCTCTCTTCGTCACAATTTCTCGCGGCAAGTTTAAATAACACCCAGCACGCATAGGATTGCACTTGTTGACGTTGACCGTAAGATCGAGGATTCGTGACAATGCCCATCCGCTATCACGTTCCTGAAACTCTTCGAGAGACGCCAATGTGGATTCGATGACATGCCGCTCATACCACTCGTGTAAATCGGACGTGCGAAAGAGTTCATAATTTCGCGTGTTAATGCTTTTGTTGGCGCGCTTATCACCTGTCACAAACTCACCGTTGAACACAGTATTTACTTTTGCACAGTTGTGTATTTTTATAACATCTTGCACTTGCTCGAGTACTACACTACTAGCGTCTTCCAAAAATTGTCGCGGTTCGATATAGTCTGCGTTAATCACCACACCTGTCAGTATCCGATTTTCGAACGCGGTATCGATCTCTCGCCAAACGAGTCTTCCTGTGTTATTATCGCCACTGTAATTACCACCACTGGTTATAAACTGTCTCTGCAATCGAGTCTTTGCACCCTCGAGTCGCGCGATTCTAGCAACCAAAGATTGTCTATATCCAATCGAGAGTCGCGGACGTTTGACACGACTGCGTTCTTCGAGCAGTTTGATAAAGTCCTCGCAACGCAGCGCCCATTCAAAATATTCGCCCAAAGTGGTGACTTGGCGGGACCGCTCCAACAGATCGCGTTCGTTCTGCTCGATGTTTTCCATTATTTCTTTTATTCACTATTATACCACTAACACTTCTAATACAAGAAAGTAACCACTAAACTTTTTTCACCGCTGCATCTATGCGCTTTCAAATCGTACTATGGTTTGACGCGCTCTCATCCTCCTTATATATATATTTCACCTAATTCTATCTCCTTTTCTAACATTTGGCGTATCTCAAAAGATAGTTTCCCGAGATATCGGTTTTATGGATAGAGGAGTAAGGACACAAGCTACCGAACGTTGGCGCTGATACGTTGCATTCTTCCTTAAAAAAAAATATTTAGGAAGATGTTTCGCTCTCGTTTACGACCGATTTTCTGCGAGGGTACAAAGCAGCCGAACGTTGGCGCCGATACGTTGCATTCTTCCTTAAAAATATTAAGAAAAAATGTTTCGCTCTCGTTTTTATGGGAGATTTTCCGCGAGGGTACAAAGCTGCCGAACGTCAACGCAAATAGGTAGAGGCCTATTAAATCACGTTTGACATGTTCGTCGCAGCGTCGGCCCTAAAATCTTCATTCCTTTCCTAATGATAAAATGTCCATAAAATGAAAAACATAGTTTTAATGAACTCTAGAACTCTCCGTTGACAAGTTCGAGCAGCCGGACATCGGCGCTTCCGTAATAAAATTATATTAACGAGGGTACAAAATTGTCAATCATCGGCGCTTGTTCTATACCTTTTTGGGGAAAATGTCTAAGACCCCTCATAAAAAAGTCGTAAAGATACCATCTACAAATATTGCACTCAGAAAACTCCCCCTCCTTTGTCGAAACATCCCCCTCCACCCGCGTGACGTCAGCCCCCGCGCCTACGAGATACCCCCACCCCGCGTGACGTCATACCCCTCGCCAAGGAGAATCCCCCGCGCCCCGCACCCCCCTCAGAGGACCTGATCTAGAACTCTCATAGTATTACTACTTTTATCCTTCATATGATTCATACTCACAATAATTCTAAAAATAAATTACACGTTTCTATAAAATATTATACCTATGTTATATATACTTGTATACACATTACGAATATGAAATGTGATTCGGTCTCGATCATGCGGTCACTGCCGTGGGGCGATTTAAAATACAAGGAGAAAAATTGCCGCAATCGGCGTGATAGATATCTATTCTTGCGCAATTAGCTGATATAACAGCTATAATAAACACATAACACATTTCGATTTGATTAATCTTTTCAAGGAGGTGTCGGTGCAGCAAATGTTATGTTTTTAAGCGCAACGACAGAACCAATTGTCAACGCGGAAAAGAAGCAACAATTTAATACATTTCGAGATTTTCGAGAGGACTTAGAAACTTTCGAAAATCAATAACGTGCTTTTTTCAGAAAGGGAAAAAAAACTACAATTATCTGCAATATAAATTTCACGAACTTTAATAAATAATTGTTGGCCTTATTATAGGTCTTCATTTAATTAATCGAAATTAAATTTAATGATTTTATCTAACGTATATTTGTCGGTTTATGTTTTATCAAAATAATTTTTATTGATCACTCACCCGATTTGCCGACTCCCGGTTGACCCAGTAAGATCACTTTAACTGTCTTATTGGCAAGGCCGAGGCCCCAGCTGATCGGAGGACTAATCCTCTTCTTAGTGGACGCTAACGGCGGACTATTACTATCCATGTCTTAATCGCCACTGCTTCCTTCGCAAGGTGTCTCGTCGATTATGAACCCTCTCGCGTGTTCGATGATATTTAATGGATGCATTATTCATAGCGATCTGTCGCGCGCTTCTCAAAGGGTGAGCACGTAATAAACAATGTGACGACGACGTCACTAACTGTGTCATTAACTATTATTAGAATAATATGTATCACGCGTATGATTTTATTACAAAAACTAGTATGACAGTGTAATACAGCGCTCACAGTGTTGTAATAAAATACGCTTTACTTTCAATTACTTTCAGAAACATTTGGATATCGCGCAGCTAATAAATTACAGATCAATTGTCGATGCATCGTATATATTTGCCGCGTGCCATCACGCGACGACGAGCGGTTATTATTAACTTTATGAGACTTCGACATTTCTTTTATCACTTTATTACGCGTCTCCGTGTTTCATGCCGCGTTTCTTCCGCAGATATATGGTGCGTCGCGGCTCGGTCGCTGACTCATCATCTCGTTGCAACGAGTTGCATCGCGGTTCGATGCACTTCTCACTCGGCTCGGCTTGGGTCTGCGAGTGTATCGCGAATAATTGCTCCGACTGTTTAGCACATGATGCATTAACAATACGCCTTGTCTCTTCGCTCCGTCCTCCTTCCAGAGGACGATCGGAGACACATTGGTGATGGTAAAACACTATCATGATCGGGTATCGCCGATGGTGCTGCATGTATACACTTATCTCGACGCGCTGGTCTTATCCAGGCTAGTGTACAGAACATGCGCGCCCTTTTTCTTTAGCCTTAAGTGAAAATGTGCTAAGAGAGCTATATTTAGTTTATGCACCTGGTTCATCGATGCCCCGTTAAAAAAACGAAAAAGAAAAATTGGCGGAAGAAAGAGAGAAAGAAAGGGAGAACTATAGATATTAAAGATTCTGATACATTATTTAGTTATTTAAATTATTGCTAATGATACTAAAAATTAAATTGCAATTATTCTAAGACATCCGGTAATTCAATAAAAATACATGGAATAAAAGACATAAATGTTTTACAGAAATCTCGTGTCAGATTATAATAAGCAATAATGTTTTTTTATTGAATTACAGAATGTTCTAAGATAATTGCAGTTTGTTTTACTTTTCATTGCAATTTAATCTTTTAACTTTTTTATCTGTTTCTAATCGATTTTTTCATAGTCTCGATGCAGTACATGTTTTTCTTTAAGTTACTTGACCGGATGATAACGTTCTATAATTAATGGAATGTGCGCGTTATTTCTTTTAAAGGCGTTTTAACCCTTGTAATTTCAAGCCGCGTTAAGTTCCATCGATTATTTTATGTAGGTGAGAATAGGGTCAGAGGTTATATACTTTGAGAGCGTCGTGTAAAAGTCAATTTTTCACATTAACGTATATAATCTATTAATAAATAATAAATAAAATAAACGTGATCTGATGTTATAGATGTCGGCAATAGAGCCAAGCGCGAAAATTAATTTCTAATTTTTCGGAACAGTATCTCTTGGTTTGAGATCACTGAGTTCCATTTGATTAATTATCAATTAACCTCGTACTTACAATGGAAAAATAGGCGAGAAAAATATAGGTCCGAAAAGTCGCTGAAGCGGGAATTGAACCCGCGTCTTTCGCTTTCCGGGCGACTGCTCTTACCACTAAGCTATTCAGACCCTTTCGATCCTATATTTTTCATTTGCCTTCTAAATAGATGTTTGTAAATAACGCCATGATTAGGCCCAGGCGTAAACTTAAGAAAATATTTTTTATTTAATCGGCTCTCAATATTAATAAATAATAAATAAAATAAACGTGATCTGATGTTATAGATGTCGGCAATAGAGCCAAGCGCGAAAATTAATTTCTAATTTTTCGGAACAGTATCTCTTGGTTTGAGATCACTGAGTTCCATTTGATTAATTATCAATTAACCTCGTACTTACAATGGAAAAATAGGCGAGAAAAATATAGGTCCGAAAAGTCGCTGAAGCGGGAATTGAACCCGCGTCTTTCGCTTTCCGGGCGACTGCTCTTACCACTAAGCTATTCAGACCCTTTCGATCCTATATTTTTCATTTGCCTTCTAAATAGATGTTTGTAAATAACGCCATGATTAGGCCCAGGCGTAAACTTAAGAAAATATTTTTTATTTAATCGGCTCTCAATATTAATAAATAATAAATAAAATAAACGTGATCTGATGTTATAGATGTCGCCGTTATAGATGTCGCCAGATATTAAGCGCTCTCGCCTATTTTTCTCGCCTATTTTTCCATTGTAAGTACGAGGTTATTTTTCTCTCCTATTTTTCTCGCCTATTTTTCCATTAGTACTCTGCGTTGATACCACTTGGAACTCAGTGATCTCAAACCAAGAGATACTGTTCCGAAAAATTAGAAATTAATTTTCGCGCTTGGCTCTATTGCCGACATCTAGTACTCTGCGTTGATACCACTGCTT
>NW_028141894.1:0-11984 GCF_030444845.1 Prenolepis imparis
TCAGAAACGGCTATCAACCTGAATGAGCAGCAGTGAACGGGTTAGGAGCGGCTATCGAACGGTTATCGAACGGCTACGAACAATTATCGAACGGCTACGAACAATTATCGAACGGCTACGAAGGATTATCGAACTGCTATCTAACTACAATGAGTGGTAGTGGTAGTAAACGGCCTAGCAACAGCTGCGAACGAGGGTACGAACAACTCAAGCAGGGTTGCGAACGAGGCTACGAACAAGTCATTAAAGACTACATACAAGGCTACAAACAACTCAAGCAGGGCTGCGAACGGGTCAGTAACGGCTGCGAACGGGTCAGGAGAGGCTACGAACGGGTTAGAAACGACTGTGAACAAGGCTGCGAACGAATCAAGAACGATTTTCGAATGGGTCAAGAACGGAAGTAAACAACGCAAGAACGGCTCAAGAACGGCTCAAGAACGGGTCAAGAACGGTTCAAGAACGGGTCAGAAACGGCTACGAACGGCTCAAGAACGGGTCAAGAACGGAAATGAGCGTTAAAACAAGCAGCGACAAACGGCGATCGAGAAAAGTCGACGAAGCGATGAAACAACATAGTTTGGAGAGACGGCAGTTGGTAAACGAACTGCACGCGCCGGCGAAAAAACATTTTCCCCGAAGACACGTCATAGTGCGGGGATACGATGATTTGTGGCAAGCCGACATCGTCGAGATGCGTCCGTATTCTCGTTTCAACAAAGGTTATCACTACATACTCACCGTCATCGATGTGTTGAGCAAGTACGCGTGGGCCATACCACTCAAGAATAAAGGTGGAAGCGAGACGGCTGACGCTATCGCCGAGATAATTCGAGATAGCAAGAGATGCCAGAGAAACATGCAAACCGATATGGGGAAAGAATTTAACGCCGACGTGCAACGGCTTATACGGAAACATAACATCAATCACTATTCTACATATTCGGTATTGAAGGCATCGGTTGTGGAGCGATTCAATCGCACGCTGAAGAACGACATGTGGAAGATGTTTACGCTGAACGGAACTTACAAGTGGATCGACGCGTTGGCGGAACTCGTATCGGATTACAACGCGCGCAAGCATCGAACGATCGGCATGCAACACGCCGACGTCACCCCCGCGATCGCTGATAAACTTTTAAAAACAGTATATAGTAACATAAAGATTGCCGCTCCGGCAAAGTTCAAAGTAGGTGACCCGGTACGCGTTAGCAAGTACAAGAAACTTTTTGAGAAGGGTTACACACCAAATTGGACAACCGAAGTATTTAAAATTGTTAAAGTGCAGCGTACTAATCCCGTAACCTATCTACTCGAGGACTATCGCAAAACATCTGTCGCTGGAGCGTTTTACGAGCACGAGTTGCATAGCGCGAATTATCCGGACGTATATCTCGTGGAGAAAGTACTGCGCAGGAGGGGTGACGAGGTTTACGTAAAATGGCTGGGATTTGACAATTCGCACAACTCTTGGATACATAAGGACAATGCAATTTAATTCATACAAATTGTATTTATTAATTACTCAAAAATTAAAAAATATATAATATGTACAACATATAAAAATATATAAGATCTTTATTAATACATCTTTTCCGTTACTATATGAAATACATATACATATGTTACATAACATTATATCACACATACATTATATTACATTACATTTTATAAGGGTATCTGGTAATGTCCCCATGGTAATGTGTCGGTCGAATCAGGTATGATATACCGCTTATCGTCGTACGGACTTAGAGCAATTTTCGTCTCGCGAATGGTGTATACTTCATGCAATTTCGATCTAATACATGACTGACTACGTGTCATTTCAATCTCTTCATTCAGGCACCGCGTATAATCGTCGAATGTTATCGTTCTCGCGACAACGTTACTTTTGACACCTTTAACCTTTTTTGTATCTTTCTTACCATCTACTCGCAAAGCGTACATTTTTGCTCTAAGTCCTACAAATTCAGTCATTATCGTACCGTTATTTTTATCTTTCATTAGACCTGGCACCTTTTTATCACAAGCGGTATACCATACGCGTTGTCAATTGGATAATCGCTCGTATCGAATCTAGCGATATCGCGTTTCATATTTTCATACACGTCTTCGCATTTAATATGATATATTAAACTATCTGTATCGGTTACCCGACATCTGTCACGATAGAGCGGTGACTCGTGATGAAATTCGTACAGACACACTTTCGATATGTCGAGTATACACATACCAACATAGATTGGTTTGTTAAATTTTACTTCTAGTTTACGTAATTCTACGGCAATTAAATTTTCTGAAAAGACGCTCCTGCTATGGAAATTTGGTTTCGCTATCATCGCCTCTGCACCGTATCGTCCGTCCCACTTTGTCAATAATTTTACATCTACATGATTACGCACATTTTCCATCGTGTTGCCAAATACCGCGTTGTTCATCAATTTGTACAAATTTTTCTCAAAATCATTTTTCGCTTGTGTTCTAAATTTTGTATTTAGTTCAATGTAATCGCGGAGCCATGCGGATTGAGTGAATTGTAATACGCGATGTATTTTTGTAACGCGAAGGCCGTGACGCGTGCACTGCTGCAGGTTGCGATAGTGTATGACGTAACGCTTCTTATCATATAGCGTTGCGAGAAGCTTATCTTCCCGGGCGGTTTGTCACGTGTCGGGCAAAACGGTAGGTCAGTGTGCATGTCGTGAAGATGTTGCGGATATTCTAAATCTACTTCGAGGATATAGCCTGTAGGAATCGAGCGCTATTGACGAGATGTCAAAATTAGATATATCGTCGAAGCAATTCTAATGTTATATTTGTATGTTTTAACATGGCATCCCATGTATACCAGGGAAGAGTATAATAATACGTAGGGTCGAGTCCGTAACTCGCGATGCAAATGTCGCGAAAGTTTTCAAATATATCTGCCAACCACAAGACGTCAGTTTTTAAGTACAGATCGCTGTATTCACCCAAGGTTTGAATGGAGAACTGCTGCCACACGTTGACGGCGTGTGCGTAGTCGCTCTCGGATACAGTGTCACTGGTTAAAGAATTGTAAAACGATTCGCGTGGTGGTAAACGCGTGTCCTGCAGCCTGTCCACGTAGTCAATGTACTCGTACGGAAAGACACCTTTTCGCGTTAATAATTCAAAATTGTTAGCGAATAATGCGGAAAAATTGGAACGCAAAATTTTTAACTTATCCTTATTCAAAATAGATGCCAATTTGTCAAGACTAGCATTGAGAAATTTGTATGAATCGATGAATCGTAATTTCATGCAAGCTTTCCGATCTTTATCGTCGTCGGTACTATTGACGGTCTTCGTAAATGAAATGTATTTTTCTTTTGTTATTGGAAGCACATCTACGCGTCCTTCATACGCGGTAGCTATTTCTTTTATGATAAAATGTGCGTCATAGCCGGATAGATTATGGAAAACTACAGGAATGACATAAGAGTCTTTGTAGTTTAGATTACAGTTTGAGTGCGCGGGACCCCTGTATCGCCCGGTCAGATGACAATGATCGCGTACGCGTGTATCATCCGGCGCAAACGGTTTCTCGCATATATGACAATGCGTGGCGCTATGAAATTTTTCCCATTCATCTTGCGTTAATTTTGTCATGTGGACATTATCAGACAAAATACCCTTTACGCGATGCGCTAAATTTTTAAGTTCTTCGGCGAACCATGAAATCGATACTACGGCGAGAATTATACGCGGATAACGAGTTGTCGTACGAACATTGCACGTAATACCCAACGCTAAATACCTCGTGATGTTGGGAGTATGACGCATGTTCCGGCGTCTTCTTCAGCACACACTCCAAGTCGGCGTACACTACGAAGGGAAGTCGCTCCTTTCTGTTGTAGTTGTTGAAGTCGAGCCACTTGTCTTTATCGCTTGGTAATCGGATAGCGCAGTCGTTCATTTCTCGACAGTCCGCAATGTGAGCCTCCAATTTTTCGCTCAAATTAAAGAAGTGCAAGCATCTGTGAAAGAAAAAAAATTACAATTTTATTTACAATTTTATTTACAATTATTATATAGTTTGCAATAAATATACATACCGATCGCAGATATATTTTTGACCATTGTGTTTGCTCAGTTGCGTGCTGACAAGCCGGGATAGATTTTTTATATACGCGAAATGTCCAACGCTGTCGTCCTCCTCCACATACAGCATATTTACATGTTTTTCTCTCTTCCGATCGGTGAGCTGTATCGGAAGAATAGATAATTCCTTCTTCCTCTCAATGCCGTAGACGTTAATTGAGATGTTATTTGCCAGTTCAAACTTTTTAATTTGATTTAACGTCATCGGAAACTCAATGTCCTGAAGATTTAACACTGTCGTGTAATGGGGATATGAAAATTCTCGTTCCACATGTCTTTCTGCGGGGTACAGAGCGGCCACCACTGACCACGCGAAACATGCATTTTCCGTTGATCGCACGTTCACCACTGCTCTCTTCGTCATAATTTCTCGCGGTAAGTTTAGATAACACCCCGCGCGCATAGGATTGCACTTGTTGACGTTGACCGTAAGATCAAGGATTCGTGACAATGCCCATCCGCTATCACGTTCCTGAAACTCTTCGAGAGACGCCAATGTGGATTCGATGACATGCCGCTCATACCACTCGTGTAAATCGGACGTGCGAAAGAGTTCATAATTTCGCGTGTTAATGCTTTTGTTGGAGCGCTTATCACCTGTCACAAACTCACCGTTGAACACGGTATTTACTTTTGCACAGTTGTGTATTTTTATAACATCTTGCACTTGCTCGAGTACTACACTACTAGCGTCTTCCAAAAATTGTCGCGGTTCGATATAGTCTGCGTTAATCACCGCACCTGTCAGTATCCGATTTTCGAACGCGGTATCGATCTCTCGCCAAACGAGTCTTCCCGTGTTATTATCGCCACTGTAATTACCGCCACTGTAATTACCACCACTGGGTATAAACTGTCTCTGCAATCGAGTCTTTGCACCCTCGAGTCGCGCGATTCTAGCAACCAAAGATTGTCTATATCCAATGGAGAGTCGCGGACGCTTGACACGACTGCGTTCTTCGAGCAGTTTGATAAAGTCCTCGCAGCGCAGCGCCCATTCAAAATATTCGCCCAAGGTGGTGATTTGATGGGACCGCTCCAACAGGTCGCGTTCGTTCTGCTCGATGTTTTCCATTATTTCTTTTATTCACTATTATACCACTAACACTTCTAATACAAGAAAGTAACCACTAAACTTTTTTCACCGCTGCATCTATGCGCTTTCAAATCGTACTATGGTTTGACGCGCTCTCATCCTCCTTATATATATTTCACCTAATTCTATCTCCTTTTCTAACATTTGGCGTATCTCAAAAGATAGTTTCCCGAGATATCGGTTTTATGGATAGAGGAGTAAGGACACAAGCTGCCGAACGTTGGCGCCGATACGTTGCATTCTTCCTTAAAAAATATTAAGAAAAATGTTTCGCTCTCGTTTTTATGGGAGATTTTCCGCGAGGGTACAAAGCTGCCGAACGTCAACGCTTTTGCACCTAACGTTTAGACATGTTCGTCGCAGCGTCGGCCCTAAAATCTTCATTCCTTTCCTAATGATAAAATGTCCATAAAATGAAAAACATAGTTTTAATGAACTCTAGAACGCTCCGTTGACGAGCAGCCGGACATCGGCGCTTCCGTAATAAAATTATATTAACGAGGGTACAAAATTGTCAATCATTGGCGCTTGTTCTATACCTTTTTGGGGAAAATGTCTAAGACCCCTCATAAAAAAGTCGTAAAGATACCATCTACAAATATTGCACTCAGAAAACTCCCCCTCCTTTGTCGAAACATCCCCCTCCACCCGCGTGACGTCAACCCCCGCGCCTACGAGATACCCCCACCCCGCGTGACGTCATACCCCTCATCTCGGAGAACCCCCCGCGCCCCGCACCCCCCTCAGAGGACCTGGGTTAGAACTCTCATAGTATTACTACTATAGACGCCTCTACTCCGTCCCATCCGAGGCATTTGCTAAGGCAAAAGAGCTCGCAAAAAGAGAAGAGCTGGATCGAGACCGATATAAGACGCGTGATCGCCGCGAACCAGAACCGCCGCGTAACGAACACACTCGTCGAATATATCCCCAGACAGCACCCCGCAACGAAACTTATTTTCGCGATCGCTACCCGAATAATACGCTACGTAGCAATCCAGTCAGACCCCCCGTAACGCGAGAGAGAGAGGAGCGCCCAACATACAACGATAGACGACAAACGTATAATAACACGAATGTTAATACGAACGCTCCTATTCGCCATAACGACCGTCCCAACAAATGGTGCCGTTACTGCAAGAACAGCGGCTACGAAATCGAAGAATGCCGGAAACGCGAGTATAATAACAACTTACAAAGGAACGAGTCGGTTAACGCGCTGAGCCCCGCGGGAAGGTCGGGTACACCTCACCAAGGGGCTCCCCCTCAAACGACCCGCCCGGTAAATTTAGTCGAAGGGACGAATACCGAGAAGCCAGAATCGCAACTCTAAATCTGCAAGGGCATTCGCACGCGCCCACCGTCGCGTTAGTCGCTGACGGGCTTTTACACGAAACAACATTCATGATAGATACAGGAGCCGCCCCTAATCTAATTAAAATCCGAAACTTACATCCCGAGACGAAAATTCAACAACACGACACGTTGTACCTTAGCGGTATAACAGACGGAAAAATAAAAACCCTCGGGTCCGCCGAAGTTCTTTACATGGGACATCCCCTCTACGTCCACACGGTGTCAAACAATTTTCCAATTTCTCAAGAAGGAATCCTAGGATCCGATTTTCTTCGAGATGCTAGTAGTATCGATTTTAGAGATCGGTCAGTACACTGGCAAAATATTCGAATTCCTTTTTCCCAACGCGAAACCGTGGTAGTGCCTGCCAGATCGCGCTCGACATTCTATGTCAATATAAAAAATCTCGACATCGCAGTAGGGTACATTCCGCGTCTCAGCGTCTGCGAGAACGTATTCCTCGGGGAAGCGATAGTCACTAATCGAAATGGGAAAGCATACTTTCACATTATTAACGCTAGCGACACTGACCGCGAATTAGTAGTCCCGACGATAGATCTACAAGAGATCGACCAAATTTCCGCCGAACGCGAAAACGATATTCCAACCGGAAAGAGCAAGGTGTTTACTATATCCCCTCTCGCAACAGACGAACATACTCAAGATCGAGCCACTGCCGTCCGAGAGCTTCTCCGATTAGAACACCTAAATGAAGAAGAGTTAACACACGTTACCGACTTGATACGAACACATAACGATCTATTCCGTCTATCGAACGAGATGTTAGGTTACACAGACAAAATGTCTCACAAAATCCCAACAACCGACGACCAACCAATCCACACTAAACAGTACCGATTCCCGCCTATCCACAAGGACGAGATAAACAAACAGGTTAGAGAATTATTAGACAACGACGTAATAAAACCCCTGAGTCTCCCTACAATTCGCCCCTGTGGATCGTCCCTAAAAAGCCCGATTCAAAGGGAAACAAGCGTTGGAGAATGGTCGTCAACTATCGAGCGTTAAACGAAAAAACAATAGGCGACGCGTACCCGCTACCAAATATAACAGAAATCCTCGACCAGTTAGGGAGCGCAAAATACTTCAGCGTTTGACCTCGCATCCAGTTCCACCAAATCCCGATGCATGAGTCGCACGCGCAAAAGACGGCTTTTTCAACACCTCATGGGCATTACGAATTTAAACGAATGCCATTCGGTTTAAAGAATGCCCCAGCGACGTTTCAGCGACTCATGGACCAGGTTCTATGCGGACTACAGGGAACTGAACTTTTTGTATATCTCGATGACATAGTATTGTACGCGAGCTCATTACGCGAACACGAAATCAAATTCAACAAACTGGCCGAAAGATTGCGTAGGGCTAACCTAAATCTCCAACCAGATAAATGCGAGTTCCTACGTAAAGAGGTCGGATACCTAGGTCACATAATCAGTGACGAGGGAGTAAAACCAGATCCGTCTAAGTTGCTCGCGATTAAAGAATTCCCCAGACCCCGACATGCTGTTGTGCCTCTCAGGGTACAACGGGATTTGTAGGATACTTTGAGGGGTCCGTTAGTCTTAGGAGTTAGGACTCCGAGTATCGAGGGTGGTGAAAAGAACACTTTGGTCACAAGAGAAGAGTTTATTCCAACTCACGTGTACAATTCTTTGGTATGTCGAATCGCAGCGCGTCCTCACAATAGATTAGCTGTAATTACTTGTCGCCCTCGGTTCGGAATACGGCCCCGAGGAGTTAATCAGGCGCGCTTATATTACCCGAAAGTAGGTTTTGTTTTTCGGTTAATGTGTCGCCTGTATGCAATCGGTTTTGCATCGTCTGCGTTTTACGATCTGGAATGTGTCGCGATGTCTTAACGCGTGTATGCAATCGGTTGCGTTTTTGATTTCGAGGCGCGCGCTATATCTTTTGAAATGCTGATTCTGCGTTCTCTTTTGTGGGTTTTTAGGTCGTGGTTGGGTCATAGTGTTTACGGTTACAACACTCTTCCCCCGCGGAAAAAAGAAAACGGATCGAGTTTTCCTTTTCCCTATTCTTCACGTGATGGTTTTGTCTTCTATTTCTTCGGTACAATATTATGGCTATTGTACTTATAATAAGAATGGCTGTATCACCTGATATTGGATATATAACTTGTTTTTTTAAAAACGGATTGACGCTGACGTTGTCTAGATCTTCTGTTAGATCTTGTAGTCTCGAGCTTAAATCCTTTAGTTCGGTAGGGTTCTGAATTATTTTCTTTAACTGTATTGTATTCAGGTTCGCTGGTATTTCGATTTTTAACCTTGAGATATTATATTCTGGTAAGTACGCTTGGAGATATGTGCCGTCTATGGTTCCCGAAGTTTTTACAATCATGTCGGCTGTTACTAATTTACAAGTGTTGCCTAGTGTGATTCGTCCTGTCCCCGCGATGGTTGTCCTATATTCTTCATGGTGTTGGCAGTTTATGGTTATCGGCTGCTCGGTAAGTGTGGAGTACAACCATGAGTGCTGGTTAGTCAGGTCAATCCATATGGTATGATTGGAATGTATATATCGTATGTCGCATAACTTTTGCCCTGGGGGGGGTGTGTGTGTATGCTTGAATTTCGCAGATCACATTGTCGTTTATGTGATAGATGGGCCTATTTTGTTCGCATATATAGTGATTGTCTACATTAACACATTTTTCTAAATTACTTTGCGTTATTGTTAGATAGGTTTGATTTTCGTTATCAATGGCTACTATCGGTTGGTTTATTTCTGCGAAGGTAAATAAATTCCCGTGGCTATAACTCGGTAGGGGGATAGCCTTCACTATGTTATATCTAGGATGCGAAATTAGTGGGAAGCGCAAAATAGTGTGTACGTAAGGGTTATTAAAATATGCGCTAACGGTTACGAATTTTTCAATCGTGAGAGAATTGTCTTCGGAGATTCCGAAGGGGAAGAATAGTCCTTGGGGCACTTGTGACGTGGCTTCCTTGAGACTTTCTATGATTTGATCTAACGGAATTAACCTCGGATGTATCCTTCCTGTTTTTACTGCCATTAAGTGTTCGATGACGCGTTCTCATCAAATCCGTTATTATGGCATTAACTATGGAGAAGTATTCGTGTATTTCTTCTCGTTGTACTTGATTTGCCATCTGTTTTTGGATTTTGGTGGTGAAATTGAGTAGTAGTTGTTCGTTGTATTGTGTTGTTTTTTCCAGATTATCGATGTGGGCAATTGTTGTGTTTAAAATTTTTACTTGAGTTTTCATCGTGTGATGCAGTGTTTGCTCTTGATTTTGTAAGAGGAGTAGTTGTTCCTTGATGACCTTGTCGTCATTGGCATCCATGGTTCCGAAGAGTGTTTTTGCTAGTGACCCGATCCCGTCGAGTAGTCATCTTCGTTTGTTTGTCGGTGTCCTGTATATGGTGTTTACTCGTTTTAAGAGGTGTGTTAATTTATCATTCTCCGTTTCGATAATCGTTTTTTGGATTTGACAGCTTTTTTTATTTTGTATCTTGTGTAGGAGGTGTCCGTGATCAATATAATTTTGTAAATCGTGGAATCTTTTATTTAAGGTTCCTAGGTCTATATTAATTATTAACTTTCAGGTGGATTCTACTTGATGTAGATAACCGATTTTTTCGAAGTATATCCCTGGCTCTCGATTAAATTGTTCTACCTCGTATTCCTCTTCTAGGTCCTTTCTTGCGGTAGTAGGCTGCATCTTCCATGTCATTAGCGCTCTGGAATGGAAATAGATGTGCCGAAATTTTTCTTTCTTAATGTTCTATGAACGCTTTTAAACGGGCATGTGTATTTATTATCTTTCGTCCTACTTTAATATTATAATTGACATCGGAGATTTTGTCAATGATTGTGTACGATCCGGTCCATAATGCATCGAGTTTTTTGG
Organism: Prenolepis imparis; assembly: GCF_030444845.1. NCBI lineage: Eukaryota > Metazoa > Arthropoda > Insecta > Hymenoptera > Formicidae > Prenolepis > Prenolepis imparis. The sequence continues at coordinate 10,495 of NW_028141894.1, forward strand.
ATCGACCCCTGCGGACGGTTTCGTTGTGTAATAGTACTTTTTCTCTTACCTTGAACGTGGTATTCTTCGATTTTTTGTCGTAGTTATCCTTTGCTTTCACCTTTTCGTTTTTTAAGTGTTCCTTTGCGATTTGCTGGGCGGCGCGTAATTTTTCTTTCAATTCTTGCGCGTAGTCATCGTATGTATATGTCGGCTTCGGGGGTTGCGATAATGCCGTAGGTAGGGTTGCTTGATGCCCGTAAAGTAGTTCGAACGGCGTGAACCCCGTGGCTGTATGCGGTGTGGTGTTATATGCAAACATTGCGTATGATGTCCATTCATCCCAGTCTGTTTGTTCAGCATTAATGTAGTGGCGAAGATATTCTGCTAAGGTACGGGTGAGGTATTCTGCTAAGGTACGGTGTGATCGTTCCAAGGCTCCGTTGCTTTCTGGATGGTATGCAGTTGTCTAAATTTTCTCAATTTTTCTTAAGTTAGTAATTTACAGACGTCCTTGAACATTTCGCTAAGGAAGTTTGTACCCTGGTCGGTTAAGACCTTTTCTTGGATACCATGTTCGAAGATAATTTTTGTTACGAATTCCCGTGCAATTGTTGCGGCTTCTTGATTAGTTATCGGAATCGCTTTACTAAATTTAGTTAGATTATCTTGGAAGGTAAGTACATATTTATTCCCATTACCAGAGATCGTTAGGGGTCCTACGATGTCTAAAGCGCATTTTTTGAATGGTTTGCTTGCGGTATCTGTTATTACCAGCGGTGCTTTGTTTTTTCGCGAAAGTTTATTTTTTTGGCAGAGTTTACATTTTGCTACATAGTTTTCTACGTCCTTAGTCAGTCCTTTCCAGTTGTGTAGTAACCGGATTCTGTTAATGGTGCGTTCGGTCCCTTGATGTCCTCCTAGGGGTGCGTCGTGATACTCATATAGTATGCGGCGTTTCTCCTCTTCCGTGTATTTCCGCTCTGTTTTTGTGTCATTAATTTCTTCTTTATCGATTTTATTAATTTCTTCTTCATCGATTTTATTAATTTCACCTACGTGTCGGCTGAGTGCGTCGGCGTTTTTATTAGCTTTGCCTGCCTTGTGTACAATCTCGTAATCGTATTCTTCAAGTTTTAATCGCCAACGCATCAATCGCGATCCAGGTTCCGTTACATTAAATAACCATACTAATGGTTTGTGATCGGTGATAATTTTGAATTTCGTACCATACAGATAAGGCCTGAAATGTTTTACTGCCCATACTATGGCTAGTAGTTCCTTTTCAGTAGTATTATAGTTATGTTCCGCCCGCGACAAAATTCTGCTTGCGTAAGCAATCGGGCGGTCTTGTCCTACCGGGCCTTGCGACAGTATGGCTCCGATGGCGTAATCTGAGGCATCCGTTGTTACGAGGAATTCCTGATCGAATTCAGTACTCTGCGTTGATACGGCAGTTAATTTATTTTTTAACGTGTCAAATGCAGTACTCTGCGTTGATACCACTGCTT
>NW_028141895.1:0-11873 GCF_030444845.1 Prenolepis imparis
AATCCTTTAGTTCGGTAGGGTTCTGAATTATTTTCTTTAACTGTATTGTATTCAGGTTCGCTGGTATTTCGATTTTTAACCTTGAGATATTATATTCTGGTAAGTACGCTTGGAGATATGTGCCGTCTATGGTTCCCGAAGTTTTTACAATCATGTCGGCTGTTACTAATTTACAAGTGTTGCCTAGTGTGATTCGTCCTGTCCCCGCGATGGTTGTCCTATATTCTTCATGGTGTTGGCAGTTTATGGTTATCGGCTGCTCGGTAAGTGTGGAGTACAACCATGAGTGCTGGTTAGTCAGGTCAATCCATATGGTATGATTGGAATGTATATATCGTATGTCGCATAACTTTTGCCCTGGGGGGGGTGTGTGTGTATGCTTGAATTTCGCAGATCACATTGTCGTTTATGTGATAGATGGGCCTATTTTGTTCGCATATATAGTGATTGTCTACATTAACACATTTTTCTAAATTACTTTGCGTTATTGTTAGATAGGTTTGATTTTCGTTATCAATGGCTACTATCGGTTGGTTTATTTCTGCGAAGGTAAATAAATTCCCGTGGCTATAACTCGGTAGGGGGATAGCCTTCACTATGTTATATCTAGGATGCGAAATTAGTGGGAAGCGCAAAATAGTGTGTACGTAAGGGTTATTAAAATATGCGCTAACGGTTACGAATTTTTCAATCGTGAGAGAATTGTCTTCGGAGATTCCGAAGGGGAAGAATAGTCCTTGGGGCACTTGTGACGTGGCTTCCTTGAGACTTTCTATGATTTGATCTAACGGAATTAACCTCGGATGTATCCTTCCTGTTTTTACTGCCATTAAGTGTTCGATGACGCGTTCTCATCAAATCCGTTATTATGGCATTAACTATGGAGAAGTATTCGTGTATTTCTTCTCGTTGTACTTGATTTGCCATCTGTTTTTGGATTTTGGTGGTGAAATTGAGTAGTAGTTGTTCGTTGTATTGTGTTGTTTTTTCCAGATTATCGATGTGGGCAATTGTTGTGTTTAAAATTTTTACTTGAGTTTTCATCGTGTGATGCAGTGTTTGCTCTTGATTTTGTAAGAGGAGTAGTTGTTCCTTGATGACCTTGTCGTCATTGGCATCCATGGTTCCGAAGAGTGTTTTTGCTAGTGACCCGATCCCGTCGAGTAGTCATCTTCGTTTGTTTGTCGGTGTCCTGTATATGGTGTTTACTCGTTTTAAGAGGTGTGTTAATTTATCATTCTCCGTTTCGATAATCGTTTTTTGGATTTGACAGCTTTTTTTATTTTGTATCTTGTGTAGGAGGTGTCCGTGATCAATATAATTTTGTAAATCGTGGAATCTTTTATTTAAGGTTCCTAGGTCTATATTAATTATTAACTTTCAGGTGGATTCTACTTGATGTAGATAACCGATTTTTTCGAAGTATATCCCTGGCTCTCGATTAAATTGTTCTACCTCGTATTCCTCTTCTAGGTCCTTTCTTGCGGTAGTAGGCTGCATCTTCCATGTCATTAGCGCTCTGGAATGGAAATAGATGTGCCGAAATTTTTCTTTCTTAATGTTCTATGAACGCTTTTAAACGGGCATGTGTATTTATTATCTTTCGTCCTACTTTAATATTATAATTGACATCGGAGATTTTGTCAATGATTGTGTACGATCCGGTCCATAATGCATCGAGTTTTTTGGATCGACCCCTGCGGACGGTTTCGTTGTGTAATAGTACTTTTTCTCTTACCTTGAACGTGGTATTCTTCGATTTTTTGTCGTAGTTATCCTTTGCTTTCACCTTTTCGTTTTTTAAGTGTTCCTTTGCGATTTGCTGGGCGGCGCGTAATTTTTCTTTCAATTCTTGCGCGTAGTCATCGTATGTATATGTCGGCTTCGGGGGTTGCGATAATGCCGTAGGTAGGGTTGCTTGATGCCCGTAAAGTAGTTCGAACGGCGTGAACCCCGTGGCTGTATGCGGTGTGGTGTTATATGCAAACATTGCGTATGATGTCCATTCATCCCAGTCTGTTTGTTCAGCATTAATGTAGTGGCGAAGATATTCTGCTAAGGTACGGGTGAGGTATTCTGCTAAGGTACGGTGTGATCGTTCCAAGGCTCCGTTGCTTTCTGGATGGTATGCAGTTGTCTAAATTTTCTCAATTTTTCTTAAGTTAGTAATTTACAGACGTCCTTGAACATTTCGCTAAGGAAGTTTGTACCCTGGTCGGTTAAGACCTTTTCTTGGATACCATGTTCGAAGATAATTTTTGTTACGAATTCCCGTGCAATTGTTGCGGCTTCTTGATTAGTTATCGGAATCGCTTTACTAAATTTAGTTAGATTATCTTGGAAGGTAAGTACATATTTATTCCCATTACCAGAGATCGTTAGGGGTCCTACGATGTCTAAAGCGCATTTTTTGAATGGTTTGCTTGCGGTATCTGTTATTACCAGCGGTGCTTTGTTTTTTCGCGAAAGTTTATTTTTTTGGCAGAGTTTACATTTTGCTACATAGTTTTCTACGTCCTTAGTCAGTCCTTTCCAGTTGTGTAGTAACCGGATTCTGTTAATGGTGCGTTCGGTCCCTTGATGTCCTCCTAGGGGTGCGTCGTGATACTCATATAGTATGCGGCGTTTCTCCTCTTCCGTGTATTTCCGCTCTGTTTTTGTGTCATTAATTTCTTCTTTATCGATTTTATTAATTTCTTCTTCATCGATTTTATTAATTTCACCTACGTGTCGGCTGAGTGCGTCGGCGTTTTTATTAGCTTTGCCTGCCTTGTGTACAATCTCGTAATCGTATTCTTCAAGTTTTAATCGCCAACGCATCAATCGCGATCCAGGTTCCGTTACATTAAATAACCATACTAATGGTTTGTGATCGGTGATAATTTTGAATTTCGTACCATACAGATAAGGCCTGAAATGTTTTACTGCCCATACTATGGCTAGTAGTTCCTTTTCAGTAGTATTATAGTTATGTTCCGCCCGCGACAAAATTCTGCTTGCGTAAGCAATCGGGCGGTCTTGTCCTACCGGGCCTTGCGACAGTATGGCTCCGATGGCGTAATCTGAGGCATCCGTTGTTACGAGGAATTCCTGATCGAATTCCGGATATTTTAGTATGGGTGCGGTAGTTAATTTATTTTTTAACGTGTCAAATGCGTTTTGCTGTTCGCTGTTCCACTCAAATTTTTCTTCCTTTTTTGTTAATTTTGTCAAGGGTTTAGCAATTTTTGAGAAATTTTCTATAAATTTTCTATAGTAACCTGCTAAACCTATGAACGCTTGTATTTCCTTAGCTTTGGTGGGAGTGGGGAATTTTTTTACGGCGTTTATTTTGGAAGGATCAGGCATGATCCCCTTTTCTGTAACGATGTGCCCTAAATATATTACTTCCTTTCTAAGGAACTCGCATTTGTCTGGTTGGAGTTTTAAGTTGTGTCACTGACGAGGTACTATTAAAGACCGATGGTCTTACGGGAGTTAGTGTGACTGGAAAAAGAGCGCTGTGTACTAGCGCCCTCTCAGTAATATTGCGGCCGAAGTGAGAAATAGTAACTAAATCTAATTGTAAGAGATAATAAAATAATACATGTGTATAGTAACACGAGAAATGCAATTTAAAAAAAAATTATTTTAGAGTATATATATGTATATACGAGTATATACGAAATATTTATATATATATATATATATATATATATATAATTATTTAAATATATCGTACATGTATATATTTCGAAATGATGATGTTTCTTTTCAAATAATAAAAACATTTATTCACAGTATTTTTTAAAAAGAAAAATTTAGCTCTTAAATTTATAATATATATACACACATTTTCCACGTCATTTCAGATATTATATATATATTATTATACACATTATTATGGAAATGACATATAGGAAATGTAACAAATTTAAAAGCCAAATTTCTCTCTCTCTCTCTCTTTCTCTTTTTCTTCTTTTCTTCTTTCATATCTCGTAAACAAGCATTGAAATCTCTCCCGAGGTTTAATATTACTTATTTTACTTTTCTGGTTTGTTTTATTTATGTGACAAATGGCTTTTGTTTGTATTACATTTTTTATATTTTCTATTTGATATTTTTGAATGTAATTTTATTAGATTAATAAGATTTTTGCGATTAAAATGACATCAATTATAACATAAATTGGATAATTTTTCACTGAACAAGTAATTCAAATTACATATTTAATTAAAAATTATCCGATTTATGTCGTGTTTGGTGTCATTTTAATCGCTAAAATTTCATTAATCCATTAAAATTATTTTTAAACCGATAAAATGCAAATTAAAAGTTTTAGTTTTTATTTAAAAGGTATTTACATTCGTGAATTTATTGTAGATAAGGAAAGGTTCTCGATGTCGTCGAAGGCAGAGCGAGAACGAATAAAGAGCGAGCGAAATGACGTATCATCAAAGAGTTCCGAAGTCTCTCTCGCGAGGCTCCCTTTATCTATAATCTTTCATATCATATGACATGTTACTAGAGAAAATAAAATTTGTATAATTCGCAATTTATCGATTTGAAAATAATTTTAATGGATTATTGAGATTTTTGCGATTAAAATGACACCAAACACGACATAAATCGGTTAATTTTTAATTAGATAAGCGATTAAAATTTTAATTACATATCTAATTAAAAATTAACCGATTTATGTCGTGTTTGGTGTCATTTTAATCGCAAAAATCTCAATAATCCATTAAAATTATTTTCAAACCGATAAATTGCGAATTATACAAATTTTATTTTCTATAGTAACACATGTCATATGATATAAAAGACTATAGATAAAGGGAGCCTCGCGAGAGAGACTTCGGAACTCTTTGATGATACGTCATCTCGCTCGCTCTTTATTCGTTCTCGCTCTGTCTTCGACGACATCGAGAACCTTTCCTTATCTACAATAAATTCACGAATGTAAATATCTTTTAAATAAAAACTAAAACTTTTAATTTACATTTTATCGGTTTAAAAATAATTTTAATGGATTAATGAAATTTTAGCGATTAAAATGACACCAAACACGACATAAATCGGATAATTTTTAATTAAATATGTAATTTTAATTACTTGTTCAGTGAAAAATTATCCAATTTATGTTATAATTGATGTCATTTTAATCGCAAAAATCTTATTAATCTAATAAAATTACATTCAAAAATATAAAATAAAAAATATAAAAAATTTAGTACAAACAAAAGCCATTTGTCACATATATAAAACAAGCCAGAAAAGTAAAATAAGAAATATTAAACCTCGAGAGAGATTTCAATGCTTGTTTACAAGATATGAAAGAAGAAAAGAAGAAAAAGAGAAAGAGAGAGAGAGAAATTTGGCTGTTAAATTTGTTACATTTCCTATATGTCATTTCAAAAATAATGTGTATAATATTATATATATATATATATATATATATATATATATGTATATATGAAATATGTATAATATGATTTAGTAAGGGTAAACTGGGTAAACTGTTCTTATTTGTTGTCCTCTGTACAGATCAAACCGGTCGGTAATGTCATCATCCTCCAATTACCTCCGGGCCCACCGAGCCCACTTGGTAGACACGAAAATTTACCCAGGGCTGTCGGTCTTTAATAGTACCTCGTCAGTGGTTGTGTTTACGTAATCTGTAGAGAACCTCGGCGAGTCGCATGTGGTGGTCCTCTAGGCTGTTACCGTATATTACTATATCGTCCAAGTATACGAGACATTTGATCCCTTGTAGTCCCGTCAGCACGGAGTTCATTAACCGTTGGAATGTAGCTGGCGCGTTCGTTAACCCGAATGGCATTCGATTGAACTCGTAATGTCCATACGGTGTGGAAAATGCAGTCTTGCATTTATCGGGCTCGGCCATGGGTATCTGATGGTAGCGCGACGCTAGATCCAAGGTGGTGAAGTACTTTGCATTTCCCAGTTGGTCTAGTATATCCATTATGTTCGGTATTGGAAAAGAATCGCCTATGGTTAAATTATTAAGTTTCCGGAAATCTACAACTATGCGTAATTTTCGGTTTCCTTCCGCATCCGCTTTTTTGAGGACCACAAGTAAAGGCGCATTCCATTGGCTGTTACTAGGTCGGATTAGCTTGTCCTTCAACATGCCCTCTATTTGTTTATTTATTTCTTTTTTGTGTTTCTCCGGCAATCGGTATGAGCGTACATTTACAGGTGCACTGTCAGCTCGGAGCGCGATTTCGTGTGACGTAGTCGGAGTGCAAGTCAGCGCGTCTCCTTTAAGGTAAAACACGTCACCGAATTCCTCACAGATTTGAAGCAATGTTTTTTCTTCTTCTTGATTGAGATGTTGTAGTCGGAGTAAATTTTTATATTCTCTCTGCGGGAGAGTGTAGGCGCTTCCTGGAGAGGCGGGACATTCTCTCTTCGAGCCACCGTGTTCGTAATTTCCTCGACGTTTACCCATGGAGTTGACATTTTAATGTATTTTTCGGTTGTATTTATAACGCTAATCGGGCATGAAAATTCTTCTGATTCTACGAGACAGTGTCCGATAAATACTCCGGGCAGCATTTCTTCGGCGCGTACCACGCCTACCTTATTCGAGTCGGTGGTGGCTCGGATGATTGTTCCGCTTCGCGGCTTCAGCATTAGCGCGCGGTACGGGCGTAATTTTAATATTGTCTCTGCTAGTTGTAGCTGTTTTTTGGATGCGTCTTAATAAGTCATTCTCTCGTCGCATTAACTGCAGCTCGCGCTCCATCAATTGCTTATCTCTCCGACACAACTCCATTTCTCGTCGCAGATATTCGACCTCAGTGTCGATCACGCTCGGTTCGTCTACTTCCTCGTTACTCTCCTCCTCACTCGGCACCCGCGACATCCATCCTCCCGCTGGATCTCTCTCAAAAAGTCTGGCTATTAATTCATTTTTCGCGCCAGTAGTCGCCAGGCCCTTCCCTCGCAGTATCGCTTTAAGTTCGTTGACGGTGAAATTGTTTGCGTCTTTCTCAGTGCTTGCCATTCTCTCTCGTCAACCAATTTTCATAACAATCGCGAAAAATCAATACTTGTGGAACAATTATCAATTATCGATTTCGCGTCGCAGCCGTTCACTGCCCTTCGCAGCGTCAACTCACGTCAGATCCCGGCTGAGCCCCCAAAATTGTAAGCGCAGATGAACGGCAGTAAAGAAATTGTTCTAAATCCCTCAGTGAAAAATAAGATAGAATATATTTGGCTCAAGATACAATATAATTTGGCAATGTCAACGGTATTAAATTCGAGCGAGGACTGTTCCTTCCGACAGTTAATCGGCTGTATTTATTTCTTTCGCTTAGACTTCTAGATAATTCTTGACTTTTCGGTTATTGCTTTGTCTTACGACCTCGTCAAGGTAATCGGAGATATTGTTTTTACTTGGCTGTCTCACGAAACAATCCGAGTCGACTTACACTGTTTTTGTTTGCGTCCATATTATAATGCCGAGTTTGTCTCGAGTAAATATAACGGTCGAGACAAATACTTTTATTATCGATTCGCAATATCTAAGATAAATTATTCACGCGATACAATATTATAATTTAAAATAATTCCGATCCTACATTACTTTGTCGTATCTTTCAATTTTATAGATCTGATGCACAGCATGACAAATCATTATGTAACACGTAACGTATAATTTCACGATACATGCTACAATCGCATGATAACGTATTATCTTCTTCACTTCTTGGAAAATGTACATTCCTATATGATTATGTTTTCTTAAAATACAATTTATAAATATGTAAACAAACATGTGCAACAGATGAATGAAAATGTCTATATATTATTATTTATCAATTTATACACTTAATTATTAATGAAGAATTTTGATTAAAGTAGCCAATCTTTTCTAATCTTTCAATCCCGAAAATAAAAAAACAAGATAAAAATCATATTTTTGACAAAAGTTGTAAAATAAACATTAAACTGAGTAAATGGCAATATGAGCCTAGGCGCTGTTAATAGGGCGCAATTTTTTAAAAAATTAAATGTATTATATAAGCATTCAAACGCACATCGTTTATTTAGATCCAAATTATCTTAATAAAATATTCGCGGACGTTTCGGATCCTTCTTAGGGCCATCTTCAGCGCAAAAAAAAACCTTAATACCGAGATTAACATAGAATTTGTAGGTGAAGGATATTACAAGACACAACATAAGCAATTGATTATCGCAAAATAATTGTGTAAAATAAATGTAAAAAAAGATACAACACAAATATACAAATAAGCAAATGGCATTAAGACATGTGGTTTTGAAATAGAGAAGCTCTAAATAAGAACGTGTAATGACGTTTGTACCGCTTTCCATTTTGTTCGTATCCATACAGGTGTAATTATACAGAATTTTTAAAATTGATGTTACAGCTAATAATGTCATTTTATGAGAAATTTTATTTCTGTAAACGGGTGATGTTTTGTAGTTGTTTGTAGACGTTTGTACCGCTTTCCGTTTCGTTTGTACCCCTACAGGTGTAAATATATCGAATGTTCAAAATTGATATTAGAGCTATTAATGTCATTTTTGGGATATTTCAATTTTGTATACGGATGCTGTTTTGTAATTGCCTGCAGACGTTTGTACCGCTATCCGTTTTGTTTGTACCCCTACAGGTGTAAATACACCGAGTTTTAAATATTGATGTTACAGCTAATAGTGTCATTTTTTAAGATATTTTAATTCTGTAAACGAATATTGTTTTGTAATTGTCTGCAGACGTTTGTACCGCTATCGGTTTTGTTTGTACCCTTACAGGTGTAAATATACCGAATGTTCAAAATTGATATTAGAGCTAATAATGTCATTTTTGGGATATTTCAATTTTGTATACGGGTGCTGTTTTGTAATTGCCTGCAGACGTTTGTACCGCTTTCCGTTTCGTTTGTACCCCTACAGGTGTAAGTATACCGAATGTTCAAATTTGATGTTACAGCTAATAGTGTCATTTTTTAAGATATTTTAATTCTGTACCGAATATTGTTTTGTAATTGTCTGCAGACGTTTGTACCGCTTTCCGTTTTGTTTGTACCCTTACAGGTGTAAATATACCGAATGTTCAAAATTGATATTAGAGCTAATAATGTCATTTTTGGGATATTTCAATTCTGTAAACAGGTGCTGTTTTGTTACCATCTGCAGATGTTTGTGTTGCTTTCCATTTTGTTTGTTATATTTCAATTTTGTATACGGGTGCTGTTTTGTAATTGCTTGCAGACGTTTGTACCGCTTTCCATTTTGGCATTCACTTCCCCAAACAAATTTAACTTGACTTTCTGTCAGCGCGTAAAGGGGCTTTGCCAAAGAAGAAAATCTTTCACAAATTTCCTATAATACGAACAAAACCCTAAGAAACTGTTTCTTTGTATGGGGGATCGGCCAATCTTTTACGGCAACAATCTTTTCCGGATCCGTAATCACGCCCTCTTCGGAAATTACGAGAATATTTTACATTTTTTTGGAAGAGAATACATTTTTTTGGATTAATTTTTAAATTAGCTTCTTTTAATCGCGAAAATACCAAATTTAAATTTTCGAGCATTTCTTCAAAACTTTTTCCAAAAATTATTACGTCATCCAAATATACCAAACATATTTTTGATAATAAACCGTGTAAAACTTTCTCCATAAGTCGTTCAAATGTCGCGGGGGCGTTACATAAACCGAACGGCATTACTGTAAATTGCCAAAGACCTCTGCCGATCGAGAAGGCCGTCTTTTCTTTGTCCTCCGATCGGACTTTTAGTTGCCAATAACCACTTTTCAAATCTAATGTGGAAAACCAACAATTACCTGTAAGTTGATCTAAAATGTCGTCGATTCTGGGAAGGGGGTATGAATCCTTTACCGTGATATTATTCAATTTCCGGTAATCGACGCAAATCTTAAACTGCCATCCTTTTTCCTCACCATGACAGCCGGAGAAATCCAGGGACTTTGTGATTCCTCAATAACTCCTTGTTCTCTCATATCCTCAATTATTTTATCTACTTCCTTCCTTAAATGAATTGGAATTCGACGAGGTACCTGCTTTATGAGGAGAGAGTCTTTCACATTGATAACATGTTCAACAACATTGCAATTGCCAGCCACAATAATTTCAGAGAATACATCACAATAATTATTTAAAAAGTTAGCAAAAATTTCTTTTTCTGTATTTTTTAAATTTATTGAATTATTTTTGAAAAGTTCTTTTAAAATAGATGGAATTTCATAAGAATCTTCGATTCGAGAGCAATTATAAATTATTTCTTTATTTGATTCCAATTCTTAAATTCATAATCAAAAATATTTTCTAAGTTAATTTTTTGAAGAAAATCGGCTCCCAATAAACAATTATCTTTTATGGTGGCAACGAACATAGGAAATAAAATCGAATGCTTTCCAACCTCTACTCTAACCTCTACTTGAAATTCAATTGATACTTTTTCTCCCGTCGGATATCTTAGATTGCAATTTTCAACTCTAACCTTTTTAATATCTTTATCTATTAACTCTTTATTAATAACAGAAACATTGGAGCCCGTGTCTATTTTCAAAGAATAATCTTTACCATTTATTCTTCCATTGTAATAGAAATTATTTTGTCTAATTCTAGCAATATCAAAATTAATAAAACGATTCACTGTCGGGGCTTTTTGAGAGAAAGTCGAGCTCACCCCGCGTAGCTCGACTAAACCGCGTTTCCCTTCTCTTCAGGGCATTCTGACCGGAAATGCCCTGTTTTCCCGCACGTCCAGCATTCCCTGCCTTTCGAGGAAAAATTACTCCCTCGCCATTTCTCTTTCGAAGGACCCTTCTTATCGTGATTTTTCCGCGCGCTATTTTTATCGCTCTTATCACCGTTCCCGTTTTTCTCATCATGATCTTTCCGCGCGCCGTTCCTCTCCGCCTTTTGATAAAAATTCGCGCTATTAAATTTTCCGTAATTAGATTTTGCGAAATTTTCTCTCCTTTTCTCAAAATTTTCTCCCTGAATAATTTTTACCGTTTTTGCTCTCTCAAAGGCCAAATTTAAGGAGGTTATTCCTTCTAACTGAAGGGTCCTCCTCAAGAAACCATCGAAGAGAGCCGAAATAAATTGCGCGCACGCGATTTTATCCCTTACTGCGTACGGACATTCGGGATATGCAAATCGTGACAACCTTTCCAACTCAGCACCAAAAGAAGCAAGATCTTCCCCAAATTTTTGTTTTCGATTCGTAAATAACGAAAGTAGATATACTATGAGAGTTCTAACCCAGGTCCTCTGAGGGGGGTGCGGGGCGCGGGGGGTTTTCCGAGACGAGGGGTATGACGTCACGCGGGGTGGGGGTATCTCGTAGGCGCGGGGGCTGACGTCACGCGGGTGGAGGGGGATGTTTCGACAAAAGAGGGGGAGTTTTCTGAGTGCAATATTTGTAGATGGTATCTTTACGACTTTTTTATGAGGGTTCTTAGACATATTCCCCAAAAAGGTATAGAACAAGCGCCGATGATTGACAATTTTGTACCCTCGTTAATATAATTTTATTATGGAAGCGCCGATGTCCGGCTGCTCGAACTTGTCAACGGAGCGTTCTAGAGTTCATTAAAACTATGTTTCCCATTTTATGGACATTTTATAGGTGCAAATGTAAAAGCGTTGACGTTCGGCAGCTTTGTACCCTCGCAGAAAATCTCCCATAAACGAGAGCGAAACATCTTCCATAATATCTTTTAAGGAAAAATTGCGACGTATCGGCGCCAACGTTCGGCTGCTCGAATTTTTATAAACAGATAGCGCTCGATTTTATTACTATGATATTCCTTTGCGATAATTTTGAGAGGGATAGGGCTGAAGCTTATGGAGAGTGGGT
>NW_028141896.1:0-11859 GCF_030444845.1 Prenolepis imparis
AAGCAGTGGTATCAACGCAGAGTACTATCTCTTGTCGTAGGGCGTTCGCGGTATACCAGATCTTTTACTCTTCCCCACAAATAGTAATCGAGAACAGTTAGATCCGGTGATCGTGGTGGCCAATTATGTGGGCATATTTGCCTATCCATTTATCTGGAAACATGTCGTTTAGTCGTTCACGGGCAACTCTAGATGTATGCGCTGGGCACCCATCTTGCTGAAAAAACATGTTTAGGCGTAATTGTAGAGGAATATCTTCAAGTAAAGGTGGAAGATCATTTTCGAGGAAATTAGCGTACCGAACACCGTTTAGATTTCCTTCAAAGAAAAACGGTCCAAATATGTTTTTCAACAATTCCGCACCAAACGTTGATTTTCCAAATATGTTGATGGTCTATTTCTCGAAACCAATGAGGATTCCCTTGTGCCCAGTAACGACAGTTCCAAGTATTTACAGAGTCGTCACTCGTAAATGTGCTTTCATCAGAAAATTTTATTTTCTAATGAAAGTTTCGCGGTTGTTGGCGTATCCAGTTGCAAAATTCGAGTCTGTTTCTAAAATCGGCAATCGTCAATGCTTGATGCAGAATCATTCTGTACGAATGCAGCTTGTTTTCATGATAAATTCGCCAAATTGTACTACGACTAACACCAGATTCTTGTTCTACACGCTTTAAGGATTCATGGGGATGCAATTGAGCGAATGCAAGAATTTCTGGCGTCCTTTCGTCCCTAATTTGACGTCGAATTTGTCTACCTTTATTATGATCAGGTTGAATAATACCTTTATTAGTAATTCGCTTAGACAAACGAGAAAAAACATTGTGCGAATTAGGAGTGCGATCTGGGTATCGTTCTTGCCACAACCTCGCAGCTACTCTAAATTGACCACCACATTCACCTAAAATAAGCATCATATCTAACGCTTCTGCGTTTGAATAGGACACGGTTGGTCAATGAGAATTTTGTTACACTATTTATTTTCTGATGAAAGTTTCGCGGTTGTTGACGTATCCAATTTTACTTTTACTCTTTACGTGGCAGTATCTGACGTAAAAAACATCATACAGGACAAGACAAAGTATTAGTATGTATGAAATGCTTGTCACGTATTTTATATGTAAATGTTCAATACTGACAAAAGATTTGAACATAATATATTGCTGAGCTTGTCTTGTCTTATCAGAGATACAAAAACATAGCAAAGTAAAATTGGACGCCCTACGACAAGAGATGATATGATTCGTAGAATACGTGACGCTATTGGTTCTCTAGATGCTGATGAAATTTTTCATGCTACAAATGATTTCGAAAAGAGAGTACTTAATTGCATTCAAGCAAACGGTGGACATTTCGAACATCAGGCCTAATCACATCTAGCCATATCAGCGCACCCACACACCCACTCACCCACACACACACACACACACACACACACACACACACAAAACACACACACACCGTAGGGAGGGTTTGGAGTCGTTAACTACTGTGGAAGCGACGAACCACAGGGTCCTTATCCCTACGAGGTGCGCGCGCGCATGCACACACCCACACACACACACACACACACACACATACACACACCCACACACACACACACACACACACACACACAAACACACACACACACAAACACACACACGGGATCTGATATCTGCCACGTCCTCGTCGTAGATCCTGGGTTATGCCGAGAGCAGATAATGCAGAAACGTTATTTTTGCCAACACACATTTTGAAGGTTGTTTGAAGGACATAAATGACATTTTTCGAAAAAATGTTTCGTACAAAAGTTTCATATTTTTTCGCATAGAATCCGAATCTGCAATAAAAAATACCATGTTCCATTTAAAAAAATGCACTTCCGGTCTGAATCGCCTATTTCCGGCCGGAACCAGAAGTTGAAAATATCACCATTCGATAAAGCGCACCCGATTTATAAAGAAAATGTTTTTACTTTTTTGAAATAACCACTTCTCTAGTTTTTAAATGGGTGGTACGGGTGGTCTGAAACATCCTGTATAGTAGGAAAATTATTATTGTGATGTTATGAATTAATATATACTCTTTCTATAGCAAATAAAATTAAATGCATTCATGTAGTCTATGTTATGTTCTGTTAAAATTAGATAAGAATGACTTAATGATGGCAGTATTTTTATTTTCAGGCAGTTTGTAAAGCAAAATGTCACCTAATAATAATGAATGTGCAGAAAACGATGTTGATGAGCCAGATAAAATTATTGATAATACTAGTGAACTGAAAAAAAAAGAAAAATCTTGTAGTGAGTATTGAAAATACCACTCGTACTCGAAGTATCGCTAGAGAGCATTTTGACATGCTTAAAGATAGTGAAAAAAGTATTGTAGTAGACAGATTTCACGTATATTGTAAGATGTATTTTATGCATCCTGATGGACGAAAAATATGTAGATATAAAAAAACAGTTAGTACTGGAAATTTAATTGCCCATTTAACAGAAGAACATAAGATAAAATCAACACCTTTGTCAAATCAAAGAGCCAACATTAAGAGATTTTTTCATTCTTATGGACAATCTGAACAATCATCCAAATCTTCAAAAATTACAGAGAAAAAAAGAGCTAAGTGACAGCATGACTATCTGGTTTTGTATAGATCTCATTCCGTTTTTTAAAGCTGAAAAAGATGGGCTAAAAGACTTTTTAAAAATACATAGTGTTGTACAAAATGATTCGGATCTGCCACATCCAAGTACATTATCTCGTCATTCACTCACAAGGGTATATAATGATTGCATATGTGCTGTTAAAACAAAAATAAATGAGGATAATCCAAGTGCAATTTCACTAACCATGGATGCGTGGACTGATAATTATCGTCATATTCCATTTATGACTTTCACTTTACATTGGATATCGCCTATAGAAACACAGTTGAGGTCATGTACATTACAAACAAGTTTCTTACCACATCCTCACACAGCAGATAATATTGTTGAAGAATTAAAAAAAGTACTAACAGAATTTAACTTAAACGACAAAATTATAACTCTCGTAACTGATGGAGGATCAAATATGATTAAAGCTGCAAAACTTATGAAAGTTGACAGGGTACCTTGTATTGCACATGGACTCCATAATTTAGTGATGGTAGACACCATTTCTAAATTACCAGACGTTAATAGTCTTATAGCTAAAGCTAGAAGTATTATAAAAATTCTTGCTTTTAAAACTTACGATATTGAAAGAGTAAAAGAAATTACTCAGCAAGAGGACATTAATAATATATTAGACAATGCTGAAAATTTGGAAGAGATTTTAGAAGCTGATGCAAGATTTGATTTCACACTTTTCAAAAGTAATGAGCATTCGTATGCTCAAGGTTTTCCTTCATTTGTGACATGTTCAGGATTACATAAAGATGTATCAACTAGATGGAATAGTACATTAGAAATGTTATCGAGTTTACTTAAAAATAAAGGTAGGCTAAGCTGTGATAAAATTTATATCTATCTGAATTTGAATGTATTGACATTATAAATTTATAAAATATTATTTACAATAAATTATCTATTTTACCGTAAAAAAATAAGTTGAAGTTAATAATATAAATATTACTAAAGAATTGTGTAATGGCAAATTAATATTTTCTAATTATGATATATGACAATTTACGAATAATTTAATTAATTGGACATATTTACATATTATTATGATAATTGAAATAACTTTAAATAATTGATTAAATTATTAAAGAAAATATCTCTTTATCGCATAATTGTAAAGCTATCATTTTACAATAATATTCGAAATCTTATGTATTAATAGTGGGTCTAGTACATTTCCCCGACAATCATTTGTGCGACGATTTACTTGACCGACACCATTTGGTCGACAATACATTTAACCGACAATATCACTTAATCGACAATTAACATGGCCGACAAGTACACTTAACCGACACAGTTATTTGACCTACAGTTCACATAACCGACAAGTACACTTAACCGACACGGTCACTTGTTCGACAAATTACTTCACCGACAAAAAACTAGACACATAGGTCTGGGTGGAACCTCGCTTCGCGTGAAAAGTTGCAAACCCATGTGGAACCTCGCTTCGC
Source organism: Prenolepis imparis (assembly GCF_030444845.1). Classification (NCBI taxonomy): domain Eukaryota; kingdom Metazoa; phylum Arthropoda; class Insecta; order Hymenoptera; family Formicidae; genus Prenolepis; species Prenolepis imparis. Next base: position 4,106 of record NW_028141896.1, read on the forward strand.
GTGGAAAAGTGTATGCGTGGACACAGTGGGTTCCGCCCCCCTACGGGGGGCTCCACTACCAAAAAACTAGACACATAGGTTCGGGTTGAACCTCGCTTCGCGTGGAAAGTTGCAAACCCATGTGAACTTTGCTTTGTCTTGCAAAGTACATGCGTGAACACAGTGGGTTTCGCCCCCCCTACGGGGGGCCTCCACTTCCGAAAGATATAACCTAACCTAACCTAACCGAAACTTAACCGAAACTTTCTTCTGATTTAAAATTGAAATTTCATTGAATTGTAGAAACATGGACCTTGTTTTGCACTAAAGTATTTTTTATTCCTTTATCTCTAGGAATTGGATTAAATTAAGTTAGTTTTGTTAGGGTAGGTGTGAACAGGGAGAGGGATTCCGCTCACACCCATCCTACGGATTTTCGCAATTTTCAGTATTTTTGTTTATAACTATGAAATCATTCAAAATTCACATGTACGACCTTGACACAATTATAGACCTCGTTTCGAGCCATAAGCACAAGGGATGTGAGATAAACTTAGCTTCGCGGGAAAAGTCGAAATCCCATGTAAAACAAAACAACAATAGACCTCGTTCCGTGAACTGTGGGTCAAATAACAGCGTCGGTCAAATATACTTGTCGGTCATGTGAACTGTAGGTCAAATAACTATGTCGGTTAAATATACTTGTCGGTCATGTGAACTGTAGGTCAAATAACCGTGTCGGTTAAGTGTACTTGTCGGCCATGTTAATTGTCCATTAAGTGATACTGTCGGTCAAATGTATTGTCGACCAAATGGTGTCGGTCAAGTAAATTGTCGGTCAAATGATTATCGGATAAATAAATGCGACCCGTTCAACTTTTTAGTTTTAACTAACGCCGCCGTTCGCCGCCGCCGCCGATAAATTATCATTCGCCGATTACGCCGCCGCCAAAAGAGAAAATTTTCGGCGAATTCGCCGCCGCCAAGCTATTTTACCTCTAACGCCGCCGCCAATATGAAATATAACGGCGCAAGGGTCTAGTACGCGTAGATGCCAGCCCCCCCCCCCCCCGAGAAGAAGACTTCGTACCTAACCATATGTCCCACACAGCAAATGGAAATCTGTAGAATCTTGTCAAGATATCCTGCCGGGATATTGCAATATCCTAAAGATATTCAATAGAAATCTTAGATATGTGAGGGATATTAATAGAATATACTAATGTCCGCACTTAAGAAAACGTAGAGATATCACAAATTTCAGTGAAATATATTTCTACGTTATTCCTGAGATCTCCGACTATTGCCGCTTACAGTAAAATCTTGAAATGTATATCGCAAGTATATTATATAAATATATTAAGGATGATTATGGTAGTTATTCGGGATCTATGTGGAAGAATATTTTTAATAATAATATCGGCTTAATTTACTTATTTAATATGCATATCAACTAGTATATTAGTATAGTTTGCTCAGTAAGCCAATTTTATACCAATATACTAAAATTGATATGAATATTAAAAACTTTTGCTGTAATAAATCTAGATATTAGTAGTTTATCTGAAATTATACAAAATTGACATAATAAAATGAAAAATTTCACAAAATAAAAATAATATATTTTAAAATATATTGTGAAAAATACAACTTTTTTTACATAGTTGAGTATATTAACTTTCACTCTGAAAGTAATTAACAAAATTAATGTTTTCTCATAAAATAATCTATATATCTATGTAACGATACCCCGTTACCCGGCCAACTACCGCCGGAAGGCTGCGCCCGGCGACCACCAGCCGGGCAGTGCAGCAGGCGCGATGCGCCACATTTTAAATCAATCCCGGAAACACGGCCGTTATCACAGCCGCCCCTCGGTATCGTCTCCCACTCCGTAGCGCGCCGATCGCGACGAGACGATCCCGAGAAGAACCGACGTCACCCGAACCACTCCGAAGGGCCATATAAAAAGGCCGGCGTCGGTTAAAGCGGATTCATTCCAGTTTCCTGCTCCAGTAAACTATTAGAATACCTCGACCAGATCCCGAACTCATAACTCGCGAATACCGAGAGAGGTAGGGAGTACCCAGCCTCCGACGGGAGTTCCCGTCCAGATTCGCACCGCTCCTTCCCCGCTTACAACCCCGGACCGCGGTGATCGGGAGTACCCGGTCTCCATTGGGAAGTTCCCAATTATCGGAGGCGTCCGTTTTCCGACTGACCTTGGTCCCGGCATTAAATAATGGAGGTGGGGAGTTCCCCGCCTTTGACGGGAGTTCTCGTCGCCGGAGACCATCCACGGGACCCCATCCTCCGCGAAATAATCAAGTCCACGGAACCCGCGAATAAGACCGTTGCGCGGCAATTCGATATATCGAACGCTCGCCGGAGAGAGCCCGGAGAGAAAAGCGCGCGTACCATCACCACGCGCTCTCTACCCCACCGTGCCCCGCCGACCGCGCCGTCACCGCTAGCGCAGACATAAACACCGATCCTGGGACGTCTAACGGACCGGCCCTTTAAAAGCGTATCAACACACATCCCGGATTATTAGACACGCACGTTTATACGAAAGTATATAAATATCGACACGCACCTATTGACACGAACTTTTATACAACAAATTATACGAATAATTAACAGCACACCCACGCGAGCGTTTACATACACATTTATACATACCTACACACCCATGTAAAACACACGCTACACCAATTAAAAATATATTCTTTTATTTTATTTTGAACTGACTGGTCTTGTGTTTTGAGAGAGAGCCCTTCCCGAACCCTGTGATTCCGACTGAGAGATCTCAGCCGTATCGGGAAAACGGCACGTTACATCTATATATAATATCTATATAATAATATTCCAATGACGATACCTTTAAAAAGCTGATAAATACAAAAATTAATAAATTTAGCGTAGTAGATTCGATAGGTTAATTCAGTCCGTGGATAGATAAATAATGAGGTTATGGCACGTGGCATGTACATGGCACATAAAGAACCTTTTTCTTCTTCAGTAGTTTAATTCACAATTCTTCAATAGGCCTTTGCTAATCACTAAAAAGTCTATGCTTGATGGCCAGAACTTCACTTTATTTGTTGTCAGACATCAAAGATCTGACCTGATCTCAAAAATAGGCTTCAAACACACACATAAAAAACCGTAAGCGCCGGTAATGACTTCTGCACACAGAATGCGTACATTACATACACAATACATACATTTATTAATATCCTATATAAATCTCATATCCCCCAAAAAAATAAAAAAGGGACATCTTAGAGACATCTGAAATATATCCTATCCTGAAATATATCTGTTTTAGACATCTTTAGTATGTCTCCAAGTATTTTACACATTTACTCACATCGGGATAAGATATTTCCTGAATATCTTATATGGGAATATTTTTATAATTTACTTATTGTAATATACTGATAACATTTTCGGGAAATTGAGATATATTTCGTATATTTACGATAATTTCAGTATATCCTACAGATTTCCATTGCTGTGTGGGGTAAGTGGACATATTTGGGTAAGGATTGACCTTTAAAAGTAATGGCTATTGTTCTCGAGGGAACATAACTCACCTTGCCCACGCCGTTTTCATCAAAGGCAGTAATTTTCCTGTTGAGCCTTCTAATGTCTTCGATTTCAAATGGACCCTTTAATTTTCTTTTTATTTCATCTATTGGTATGTCTAGAGGGATATTCCTTATAATGCCTTGTCTAAAAACCCTAAAAGAAGGAAAATATATGCAATTAGATTTTTTGTTTGTACCCATAAAACATTAAAATATACATAGTATATGCAGTATATATACATTTATGTATATTGTATATTCCATGTATATACCTCATTTAGCAAATACACATACAATGTATGTGAAAAGTATATGCAAATGTAACCGGAACTATGTACATAATAGATCCATAGTATATACATATGCACATGATTAGTACAATCTATGTATATATGTTACGGGCAAAGTCCGCAAGTTGTGCAGAGCCGACATTGCCCGGGCGATGTCGGCTCTGCACAACTTGCGGACTTTGCCTGTAACATATACATTCTGTATATACATTTTACATTTAGTATGTACATACTGTGTATGTACATCTGTATATAAATTACATATCAAATAAACATTAAAATAATATACTTAGTATATACATTGTATATACATTTATATATTCCACGTAGATTAGATGTGTTTATTCGTCCCTAATCAGGGTTTGAAGGCGCTTTTAAGGAGCGGTCCCGAACCTTTACAACGTATTCTCATTCCCCTTCACGACCTGGCCATATGCGATCCTTACAATCTCTTACCCCCCTCCCTCACGTTTCCCTTCCCCTTCCCCCTGCCTTCTTCTTCATATCCTCCCGCCTCTCGTATCTCCTTCCTCTCTCCTTCTCTTCTGCCTTCCTCTATCCTTGACCTTCTTATTCCTTGCGGCTTCCTCCTCCCCTTGTCTTCCTATCGTCTCCCCCTCATCTCAGTCAAAACATCTCGTCTCCGCACATCCTTCCTCTGTAAATCATAACGCAATAAGACATAGCATGACAAGACCATGACAAACCAAATACGACACGATCACAGTCCTCCATCTCCACCCCCTCCTGACTTCCCTTCCATCCTCTCCCCCTCCCTTCCCCTCCTACCTTATCCCTCCTCTACCTCTCTCCACACCTCCATCTCCTCGTCCCACTTCCATTCCCTGCCCTCCACCCATAATCCCCTGCTATCAAACTCTACCCTTTTTCCCTTTCCCCTCTCTATCCTTGCTCTCTCCTTGATCCTCCACTTCATTTTCCTCTCTTCCCTCGTTAGATCCTCGTCCACTTCCATTCTCCACCTTCTCCCAATCTCCCCTCTTTTTTCTAAGATCTCATCCCTATCTCCCTTCTCCTCCATTATAACCAGCAGCCACCTCTTTCCCCCTTCCCCTATCCTCTCCTCCACCCCCCTTACCATCACCTTCCTTCCCAGGATCCTTTCAATCAGCATTTTCAGCCTACTCCTTTCTTCAAAACTATCCCCCTCTATCCCCCTCCACACCAGGTTCCTCCTTCTTCTTGCCCTCCTCACCTGCACCTCCAATTTCTCTCTCGCCTCCCTTTCTCTCTCCCTCTCCTCCTCTTTTTTCCTTACCCTTTCTATTCTGCCCTCTAACTTCTTCCATAACTCCATTCCCCCCTCCTCCTCCTCTTCTTCCTCCACACTCTTCCACCAGCTATCCCCCTCTTGACCCCCTTTTGCTATCCTATCCTCCTCCTTATCACCTTCGACCTTATTTTTCCCTGCATCTCCCCCTATCATTTTCCCTAGGGGATAGGTCCCCTTATCGCTCGCCCCCTCACTTTCCTCTCCCTCCCCCTCACTACCCCTGAACACTCTACGGCCTCTTTTCTCTTCTCTCCCTTCGCCCTTCTTCCTCCTCTCAGCATCTTCCTTCTTCCTCCCCTTTTCCTCGCTACCTGCGTCTGCACCTACGGCCTCTTCCTCTGTCGCTGCCTCCTCCCCCTGCCTTATAACTTGTCATCTTCTTTCTCCTCCTCTTCCCGTGCTTTCCCTCCTCTCTCTCTCAAAAGTCTCAGCTCCCTCTCAATCCCTCTCATTCCTTCCACAATCCCGCTCAAGCCTTTCCTTATCCCCTTCAGCTCACTCAACCAGTCCTCTTCCCAAGCCATAATCTCAAAACTTTCTCTCTGTCAGTCCTTCGAATGCGACCTCCATGCACTACTGCGTATCACTATTAGCCCCTCGCAACATGTGCTCGCGCACGTGGCCCGCCGGCTTTCCTGTGTCGCCTTCACCTGTAGTCCCAGCATCTCGTTCTACCGCCGGCCGATAACACTCTCCTCCGTCAATTCCTTCCCTACCGACCATTCCGTTCCCTAGTTCTTCTTCTTCATCTGATCCTTCATCTCGCTTCCTCCTTGCCGACTCCTTCCTTCTCTCAGTTCCACTCTCATTTACTCTCCCTTCCCGTCGCCGGCGCCCTCTTCATTACTTTCCACACTCTTTCCTTTTGCTCCATACACCTTGCGCCCTCTCTGCTGCTTTCTTCTGCCTCCGTTCCTCTTAGTCATTTCCTTCCTCCTCCCCTCCTACCTCTCTCTCCTGCCGTCATTCTTCTATTTGCTCCGACTTTTCCTTCCTCTAGATCCTTTCTTCTACTCCATCTCCAGCTCTATCTTCATATGCCCACCTTCCTCTTCCTTCGTCCAACACTCCTCCAGCCTCCACCATCACTCTCACCGCCGACAAGCCCGTCAGAGCTCAGAGCTCCGAAAACCACCTGTCCACTACCGACCGCCATCTTTCGTCCTATATATTCCATGTATATACTTCATAAATCGAATAGACATACATTGACATATGATATGTATGTGCAAATGTAATCTTTACTCTGTATATACATACATAGAAGATACATACTCTCTCTCTCTCTCTCTCTCTCTCTCTCTCTCTCTCTCTCTCTCTCTCTCTCTCTCTCTCTCTCTCTCTCTCTCTCTCTCTCTTCTCTCTCTCCTCTTCTCTCTCTCTCTCTCCTCTCCTCTCTCTCTCTCTCTCCCTCTCCCTCTCCCTCTCCCTCTCCCTCTCCCTCTCGCTCCCTCTCCCTCTCCTCTCCTCTCCCTCTCCTCCCTCTCCTCTCCCTCTCCCTCCCTCTCCCTCTCCCTCTCCCCTCCCCTCCTCCCTCTCTCCTCTCCACTCCCTCTCCCTCTCCCTCTCCCTCCTCCCTCTCCCTCTCCCTCTCCCTCTCCCTCTCCCTCTCCCTCTCCCTCTCCCTCTCCCTCTCCCTCTCCCTCTCCCTCTCCCTCTCCCTCTCCCTCTCCCTCTCCCTCTCCCTCTCCCTCTCCCCTCTCCTCTCCCTCTCCCTCTCCCTCTCCCTCTCCCTCTCCCTCTCCCTCTCCCCCTCCCTCTCCCTCTCCCTCTCCCTCTCCTCTCCCTCTCCCTCTCCCTCTCCCCACTCCCTCTCCCCCTCCCTCTCCCCCTCCCTCTCCCCTTTCCCTCTCCCTCTCCCTCTCCCCTCTCTCTCCCCTCTCTCCCTCTCTCCCTCACTCCCTCTCTCCCTCACTCCCTCTCTCCCTCTCTCCCTCACTCCCTCACTCCCTCACTCCCTCACTCCCTCACTCCTCACTCCCTCACTCCCTCACTCCCTCACTCCCTCACTCACTCACTCACATCATCACTCACTCACTCACTCACTCTCTATTTATTTATTTACATATAGATAGTATAATAAATTATTAAATATCAAAATATCTTTCTCACTAATGTTTTGTTCAAAGTCGAACCAGATTTATGATATAGCGATGCAATTTTCACTATAGTTCCAGATGTACAAGTAGTATGTGTATTAGAAGTAGAAGCTTTGAGCTGAATATTCTTATAAATATTATTGTCTACTCTCATCTCTAGAAAAATGTAAATTAAAAATACTTTTTTCGCATATAATTATTAAACTTTTGTATGTATAATATACAATAACTACTACAAATAATTAATAGGGACAAAATGCTAATATAATTTTAAACTTTTTCCTGTATGTTTTTGTATTTTTTTAAATTATTTTTATTATAAATATTTCCCAAAAATTGTGTCTAACGTATTTGTATTATAAAACATTGAATTAATACAATAACATATTGAATGAATATAATATATTACGCAATTATCGTGTTTTTTACTTACTATCGCTTGAGTCACTTTGTTCAATTGGAATGTCAGGATCAGTACTCTGCGTTGATACCACTGCTT
>NW_028141897.1:0-11833 GCF_030444845.1 Prenolepis imparis
AAGCAGTGGTATCAACGCAGAGTAAGCAGTGGTATCAACGCAGAGTACTGTCCGTATTCTCGTTCCAATAGAGGTTACCACTCAAGAGTAAAGACAAAAGTGAGAATACGGACACATCTCGACGATGTCAGCTTGTCACAGGTCATCATATCCCGCACTATGACATGTCTTCGGGGAAAATTTTTTCTCGCCGGAGCGTGCAGTTCGTTCACAAACTGTCGTATCTCCAAACTATGTTGCTTCTTTGCTTCATCGATTTTTCCGATCGCCGTTTGTTGTTCGTTTTATCATTCATTTCCTGTTGTCATTCTTCAATAGCCGTTCTTTATCGCCCGCTACCGTAAGCTAGTTGTTCTTGACCCGTTCGAAGCCGTTTCTGACCCGTTTGAAGCTGTTTCTGACCCGTTCAAAGCCGTGTCTGAGCCGTTCGTAGTTGTTTCTGACCCGTTCAAAGCCGTTTCTGAGCCGTTCAAAGCCGTCCTTGAGCCGTTCTTGATCTGTTCAAAGCCGTTCTTGAGCGGTTCTTCAGCCGTTCTTGACCCGTTCGTTGCCGTTCGTAGCCGTTCTTTGCCGTTCTTGAGCCGTTCGTAGTCGTTTTTGACCCGTTCAAAGCCGTTTCTGAGTCGTTCTTCAGCCGTTCGTTGCCGTTCTTGAGCCGTTCGTAGTCGTTTCTGACCTGTTCAAAGCCGTTTCTGAGTCGTTCTTGACCCGTTCGTTGCCGTTCTTGAGCCGTTCGTAGTCGTTTCTGACCCGTTCAAAGCCGTTTCTGAGCCGTTCGTAGTCGTTTCTGAGTTAGCGTTACAGACTGCGATAAACGAGTGATAAACGTTAAAAATATTAAATATACTTTTATTAATGATACTGATATAATGATATCTTTAGATGTTAGTTCATTATTCACAAATATTCCTAAAGAGTTGGTTTTAAATGCCATTAAAAAACGTTGGATTGACATTGCTAAGAACACAAATGTCAATTTAGCTCAATTTTTACATGCAATAGAATTGATTTTAGATTCAACTAGTTTCAGCTTCAATGGTCAGTTTTATGAACAAATATTTGGCAGCCCGATGGGTTCTCTTTTATCACCTATCATAGCAGATATTGTGATGGATGATTTGGAGACACAATGTTTAAGTTTGTTAAGTTTCACTGTCCCCATATATTATAGATATGTAGACGACGTTTTTGCTATATTGCCACGTACAAAAATAGATGAGATATTAATGACTTTTAATAATTACCACCAACGCTTGAATTTCACATATGAAATTGAAGTCAGTTCTTCCATTAATTTCCTAAATACAACGATCATTCGTTCTGACAATAGACTCATTACTAATTGGTACAGGAAACCTACATGTTCTGGAAGATATATAAACATTTTTTTTCTAACCACCCTTTAAAATATAAAATTAATACTATTTATAATCTGGTTGATCATGTCATTCTACTATCCAATGACATTTTCCATCATAAAAACATTGAGATGGTGAATGATATCTTACTTAATAATTGTTTCCCTAAATACATCATCAAACGACATATACAAAAAAGAATTAATGTATTAAAAAATCGTAATCACAATAATGATTGTGATATGAATCGTGGACAATCTGACAGAACATCTTTTATTTCATTGCCATATGCTAAAGATGTGAGTTATGATCTATGTCGTGTTATGCCTGGCATGGGCTTCAACGTCTATAAAATAACCAAAAAAAAAAAAAAAAAAAAAAAAAAAAAAAAAAAAAAAAAAACTAAATACATTGATTAAACGTGGTAAAGATAGTGTACATAATGATCAGAGAACTAATGTTGTATATAAATTAGATTGCAAAAACTGTAATGCATCATATGTATATCGGCCAAACAAAAAGGCGCTTACGTACTCGAGTGAAAGAGCATTTTAACAATATAAAATTGCATGAAACCAATCATTCCGTTATAAGTAAACATAAGTTGGAATTCGGACATGAATTTGATTTGGACAAAACCTAATATATTACATAAATTAAGAATATTTTTTTAAAGAAATATTTCTATTTTTACCGGCTCTCAGTATTTAATAAATAAATAAATGTGATTTTTACAAATCCGGCCAATAGAGCCAAGCACGAAAATTAATTCTAATTTTTAGGAACTGTATCTCTTGGTTTGAGATTACTAAGTACCCTCAATTAACAATCCTCGAACTTACGACGGGAAAATAGGCGAGGAAAAATATATTGGTCCGAAAAGTCGCTGAAGCGGGAATTGAACCCGCGTCTTTCGCTTCCCGGGCGACTGCTCTTATCTCTAAGCTATTCAGACCCCTTCGATCCTATACTTTTCATTTGCCTTATAATATATGTTGGTAAATAGCGCCATGATTAGGCCCAGACGCGAATATATAAATTAAGAATATTTTTTTTTAAGAAATATTTCTATTTTTACCGGCTCTCAGTATTTAATAAATAAATAAATGTGATTTTTACAAATCCGGCCAATAGAGCCAAGCACGAAAATTAATTCTAATTTTTAGGAACTGTATCTCTTGGTTTGAGATTACTAAGTACCCTCAATTAACAATCTTCGAACTTACGACGGGAAAATAGGCGAGAAAAAATATCACATTTATTTATTTATTAAATACTGAGAGCTGGTAAAAATAGAAATATTTCTTAAAAAAAATATTCTTAATTTATATATTCGCGTCTGGGCCTAATCATGGCGCTATTTACCAACATACATTATAAGGCAAATGAAAAGTAAAGGATCGAAGGGGTCTGAATAACTTAGAGGTAAGAGCAGTCGCCCGGCAAGCGAAAGACGCGGGTTCAATTCCCGCTTCAGCGACTTTTCGGACCAATATTTTTTCTCGCCTATTTTCCCGTCGTAAGTTCGAGGATTGTTAATTGAGGGTACTTAGTAATCTCAAACCAAGAGATAATAAAGTTCGTTTAGCTTGGTTTCCTATTTTTATATTTCAGTCACTGACAAAGTTTCATACTGATACAATGTTTCTCTCTCTTTAAAATTCAACAAGATGTTAATGATTTGTTTTTACTCAAATTTGTGAAGTGTTTCAATAAGAACGTATGTACTCAAAATTTTGTAGCAAATCCATTTATGTATATTACTGTTTTTGTATTCAAACAGTTTTTTTTTTAATTAATTATTATTTCAGTTTATACTTGAAAAGGACCACAACCATATGGTCGAAGCGTTGTAACTTCTATTAAATAAACAAATTTTGGCTAGTTTGGTCGATTAATTTACAACTACCCCTTTGATTATTGTACTAGCGATATAAAAACAACTTAAAAAATTTAAAATTTTTATTAATTATTTTATTATTTTAATAATTTTTAAAATTAAAAAGAGATACTCACTAGACCCATAATTCCTCCCTGACAGGTTCGGGAGGATATGATTCCTCGCCGAACAATTTTCTAAAGCAGAAGACGTCATCTCATCAGTAATCCTGTGCCCATTCCACGATCCCCTCCGCGTCGTCCCATAGCTCGGCCAATTCCCGCCGATCGCACCACCGATAATTTCGTACTTGTTCCATATGCGCAAGATTAAGGTATCCACCGATTTGGACGGATTCCTCGGTTATCTTCTGAAAATCGACAAATTTAGTAGATAATATTAATAAACAAATTTATTATATAATAATAAAAACTTACCGGCATTGTGAATATAAGGAACAGAGTCCTCAATAAATTTTCTAGCAGGTGGGTCTTCCAAGATATTATGTCTATTATTTCATGAAGTCCTAAGGACATTCTTGTTAAAAAAAATTTGGGCCCAAAATGTCTCCCGATCCAAAAGGCATTTTGCACTGCACTTAATAACTTAGCTCGACGACACTTAGCGATACTTAGCTCGGCGACTGCTTTAAACTTTGTGATGAACATCGCAGAGACAGACCCTCTCTCCATAAGCTTCAGCCCCATCCCTTCAGATAAATCGTAGTAATAAATATCTGTTTATAAATTCGAGCGGTTGGACATCAGCGCTCACCGTAATGCTATACGCCTTACGCTGTTTTGTTTATACCTGCGGAAAGGATCATGAGAACGCTTAGAAGAGAGAGAGCGTGAGGCGTTTACGAGAGATAACGCGAGGCGTTCATGAGAGAGCGTGAGGTATACGAAAGAGAGAGAGATAGCGCGAGGCTAGCGACCGTGAGAGACATAGCGCGAGAGAGATGTCGCACAGTGGTGTCATATACATGAATCACGGAAAAAATTATATAATTTATTAACTTTTAGAGATCGGGCTTTTTTGATGATTTTAATAGTTTTCAATTGCACACATATCAATATTGTTATATTAGAAGAAATAAAATATCAATATAGATCTGATAAAAATTAGTTATATAATATATTTTTATTTAATTAGTGATGACCAATCTAAAACGCGTGTTCAACAAAAAAAAAATATATTTTATATCAAAAGAGATATTTTATAATATCTTTGAACTGAGCCTGCTAGCCCCGGTCTCCTCTAGTCTTCTCGTTATGCATTTATATTCAAATAAAATAAATATAAACATTTTTCCATTTTTATTATAAATATATATATATAATCGCCCTAAATCGCAGTTGTAATTAATTGCATACGATAATATAGTATGATTTTAAATTTATATAAATTTCTGATTGAAGGGAAATGTAGATAAATGGTGAGATTTATTCAATGATCAAGATTAGTAAGGGGATTTACGATTTTATAATATTATTCTTTGCATAAAAAAAAAAAAAAAAAAAAAAAATCCGATTTAAGAACAAAATAAATACGCTTTTGTAAAGTTATTATGTCAAATTTGTGAATTCTGTACAATAATTTTCAATGTAAGATCTTCAAAAATTGTAGGAATATATGGAATAAAAGCATAAGAATTTCATATTCGATGATACTTTATAATTTTCTTCGGAATGACTCTAATGATGTCCACAGTTTTATAAGCGTTGGACCGCTAACAATGCGAGTTCATACGATTAACAACGTCAAACTCATAAGTCTCGAATCTTCAAATGTATGCATGATGATGATCGAATCGACGTTACACCGTATGTTCGATCTCGATCCATGCATTGATGATTCTTTTGATCGATTGGTTAAAATTACCGAGACAGTCGATGTTAAATTTACACAATTTTCAAATATCGCGTCTAATGTAACGGATAATAAAAAAGTACCAAATATAATACGCGCTAGCGACGCCTTCACTAAGCATTAGCTCATCGATTGCGAGCTGGTAGCTTTAGTTTTTACTCCATAATATGCATGAAAAAAAAAAAATGTAAAAGAGAGAAGAATAAAGAGATTTTAAGTTTAAATTATGATGTAATTTCTTTGCACGCGCATCTCCAATCCGCACTCACTCCCACCCGTAAACAGTTCCCTAGCTCTCATACGAAGCTTGTAGCGGTCCTTGCGGGGAATAACGTTATGCGGTGAAGGGGAACGTGATGCTAGGGACTGCGAGAGAGGTAGCGCGAGAGAAGATAGAGATAGCGCGAGGCGAACGTGAAGGAGAGAGATGTTGCGGCGAGGTACATGAAAGAGAGATAGCGCGAGGTTTGGGACTGCGAGAGAGGTAGTGCTTAGGAGAGAAAGAGAGAGCGCGTGGTGAACGCGAGAGAAAGAGAGGGCGTGAGGCGAACGCGAGAGACAGAGATAGCGTGAGGCGCACGCGAGAGATGATGCAGCGAAGGAGAGCGCGAGGTGTTCGCAAGAGAGAGAATTTTTTTTTTTAAATGTTTTTTTTCCAATATTAATAATAATAATTCTTTTATAATAATATTCTTAATATAAATGGGAGGAAAGAGAGGAATTATTCTAAAGTAAAATATCTGTTTTTATATTTAAAATAATTTTTTTTTTTATTCATAAAATAGGTATGTGTAATATTTATAATTTTGTGTGTGTGTGTGCGTATAAATGTGTGTGTGTATGTGAATTTAAAATTTAAAATATAAGAATATATAAGAATATAATAATATAATATGAATATAATATAAAAATATAAAAAATATAATAATATAATATGAATATATAAGAAAAAATACAAATAATAAGATAAATAGATAAACAATATAAATTTAAAATACAAAATATAAAAATTTTATTTTATTTTATTGCGTCGGCGGCAAGCGGTGGAGCAGCGGCTGGGCAGTGGTGGCGGCAACGGTGGTGGGGCGGCCGCGCGGCAAGCGGTGGTGCGACCGGGTGGCAGTAGGGTGGCCAAGTGGATGCGAGGGGTCCCTTCTGTGACAGAAAAAATTTTTTATTAATGATTTTAATAATTTTTAAATTAAAAAGAAATACTTACAACACACTCTCAATCTTCGTCCCTCACATCCGGCTCATCGATTTCTAAGTCTAAGTTCAGAATATTATGTTCTGGCGACTCCTCCGATTCGGATGATGATGCTGTATTACATTCTATTGATCTCGTAGATTTATATCTATAACACCCTTCACCATAACTTTTATAAATTGAATACATTAAATCAAGACCGGCGTGCAATCGATTCTCAAAACATGTCGCTCGACTATGTCCAGGCCAATCTGAACGCTTGCAATTATTTCCACCACACATGTGTGTATCTCTTAGTCGACATTTACAACCTCGTAGAAAATTTCGCACATTATCCGCACATTTTTGTATACCTAGTTCTCGATCTCTTAAAAATTGCACCACTGAAGACATTGGAATGTTCTTCGATTTTTCACAAGGAATAAAAACTGGCTCCGCATTCACATCATCATCATCATTGTCTCTGAGATGTGGATACCATTGCCCAAGGTTGTTTATTGGTAGCATTGCATCGCAGTCCCACATGTTCATTGTCTATTAGAATTTTCACTTTAAGTGTCCCAGCACAATCTCCCAAAGTTTATTATGTGCAAATAGGGCACATATCGCATGGAATTATTATATACAATGGATTTTTACAATTGCAGCACCATCGACTCTCCACTGCGTCGTGTAATTGAATCACATGCTTCCGAACAGCATACATGTGCCCGAAGTCTTGAATAGAGATCATACATGTAGTACATAGAGCTAGATCACTACCCGTCGAATAATAAAAGTATATGGTACAAACTTTTGTACGTCCGTTTAGCGCAAGGATTTGTGAATTGTCCACTACCTTGTCGTGAATATCCATAAGGTCCTCACTGCAATTACTAATATAATTACTGTCATCCGACAGCGCGTGATCTTCGTCAGACGACTCGTCTAATATCGCTTCGAAATTATTATCATTTTCCATTTTTTTTTCTCACTACTATGCCACTAACACTTCGCACAGGACACTTAGCTCTTTACTATATGAATGCTGAAGACTTTTTGACGCGGAGACAGACTCTCTCCATAAGTTTCAACCCCCATTTCTCTCAAAATTATCGCAATTCTTCCTTAAAAATATTAAGGAAAATGTTTCGCTCTCGTTTACGATCGATTTTCTGCGAGGGTACAAAACTGCCGAACGTTGGCGCCGATACGTTGCATTCTTCCTTAAAAAATATTAAGAAAAATGTTTCGCTCTCGTTTTTATGGGAAATTTTCCGCGAGGGTACAAAGCTGCCGAACGTCAACACTTTTACATTTGCACCTATAAATAACGTTTGACATGTTCGTCGCAGCGTCGGCCCTAAAATCTTCATTCCTTTCCATAATATCCTAATGATTTTATGGACATTTAATGAACATTTTGTCCATAAAATGAAAAAAAAAACATAGTTTTATGGATTCTAGAACGCTCCGTTGACAAGTTCGAGCAGCCGGACATCGGCGCTTCCGTAATAAAATTATACTAACGAGAGTACAAAATAGTTAATCATCGGCGCTTGTTCTATACCTTTTTGGGAAAATGTCTAAGAACCCTCATAAAAAAGTCGTAAAGATACCATCTACAAATATTGCACTCAGAAAACTCCCCCTCCTTTGTCTAAACATCCCCTCCACCTGCGTGACGTCAGCCCCCGCACCATCGAGATACCCCCGCCCCGCGTGACGTCATATCCCTCGCCCCGGAGAACCCCCCGCGCCCCGCACCCCCCTCAGAGGACCTGGGTTAGAACCGGCATAGTATCTCTACTTTGATTGACCTCCAAGGAAGTCGCTAAACAAAGTGAATAAATTTCTTATAAACGATTTGCATAAAACTTCAAACTTTCACCAAACTTTCTTCTTTTCTCACATATATTAAAAATTCTTGAATATATATGTATATATGCAACATATTTGATAACATATCAATGGTTTTCAGAAGCCACAAAATGAAGTTGCTGCCACGTGTGTACAAAAAGTAGCAGAAGTTCCAATTACTCCAGAAATGGTAATATTATTCAATACACTTGTAGTCCTTAATAGACATTGTTGATTTTTATTAAAAAAACTTTAACGTTGTCCAAAATGTTGTAGAACATTGATTATGCTGCCCTATCAAACCACGATATTTCCAACAAAGTGGAAGTATCTAGTTATATGCCAAGAAATTTGCTGTCATCTGACAGTGAGCAGACTGCTAGAGAAAACAAAGTATGTCATTTTCTAAATACTTTTTGCGAACGAAAAATTGCATTTGTGAATATTAGAGTTTGAATCACGTGAAATTATAATATTTATATTATCCCGTAAAGTTTTAACTTTCCACTACAAAATTTAAGTTTGCATATTAATTTGCAGATTGTCGAGGAAAACAATGCGCTACGACGGGAGAATGAATATTTGCGAAAGAAGCTTCAATCTTCTAAGGTGCTAGCCGCGGTAGCTCTTTGGATGACGAGAATGAACACTTGCGATCGACGCTTCAATCTGCACGGGTGATAGTCTCTGGAGAAGGAGAATGAGATGCTGCGCAGCCAAATGGACAAGATGAAAACTGCAATTGAAAACAGTGAGCAGATCAAAATATTACAAGAAGGGCGACTTCCGCATTGGTCTGATGAAAGTATAATCAAAGTTCTGAAATTTCGGAATGTTTTGTCTGTTCACGGGTACGATTAGGCTGAGTCTACAATAGGTGATTGTTGACAATTGACAATTGTTGCAATTTGAAAAGAAGAATTATTAAGCATTTTTTTACTGTTCGTTCGTTTTGCACCAAAAATTTATCTGAGAACAGCAAAAAACGGAAGTACGTTTTTGGGTCTGTAAGCTTAAAAATGCAAAAAGCTTAACTAAAAAGTGCGAACTCTTTGAATTGTTGAGACTGTTTTGTTACTTTGTAAGTAGTCAACAAATATATATTTTATGAAATAAAGTATTGTTTGTAAAAACCAATTCCTGGAGATATTGTGTTCATGAATTTTTATTAGTCAATGAACATTATTATTATTATTATATTATTATTGTTATTATACAATTACAGTGTTATTTTTGGAGTAAGTCTTTAGAAAATCAAATTTTATTTTATACAATTTTTACAAAATATAATGCTCTTATAATAAATAAATTATTTGACATTGTACTGTTGTAAATATTCAGCAATTTTCGGATAATGAGAGTACATTTTTTAAATGGAATGCATTCGTTTCAGCTGACTCTTCAAATAGACATTTTCGGTCAACAAGCTTTCAATTTTTTCATCTGTGTAATACTCTTGAAGTTTAGGGTCCTGAAATGAATAAAAGTATATTAAATATAATAAATGGAGCATTAAATTAATAAACGAAAGAAAAAATTAGGAATTTATGCGGCAATTACCTTTACATTTGGCCCAGGATGCAATACTTGGATTTTTTTGATTGTCATCAGTTGACATTTTACAAACAGCCAAAACTTAATCTAAAAACACAAAATATGAAAATATGACAAACCTGCAATATGAAGACAATTTTTTGCGATGAATATTATTTAAATAACATACCTTCGGCCCTTGAAATTGCTCCAAAAACGTGCTGATCCAAATACGTGCAATAAAACGGAGACACGATGTGTTGATTTACGAAAAATACGACACTTATAAAACAAATTCTACTGTCGCGCGTTCAAGAACACACCTCTAATCAATTAAAAATCAATCAATACTTATTTTGAGTTTCACATAAGTTTAATTTTTAGGTTAATCGCGAGACCGAAAGGCGTATTGACGTACGTGTCCTATATATGCGAGAACCTAACTTTTACATACGGTTGGAAGAAAAATGGCGGACGATTATACCTGCTCTTACAGAGCCTTAGTGAGAGAGGACATGCCGGTGATTTTCGTGGGACGCTTTAACTAGGCCGTACAGCAGCGCCGTACATCCACTTTTAGGAATTTGTACTACGTATCCACATCCACTTTTCGATACCATCGATTATTTGGTTCATGTCCGTGCTAAATACATCCACTTTCATTTCGAGAAGTAAAATCTAAAATCATTTTATACGCATGTGTGTCCACACATCTTATATCCATAAATTATAGATAAGAAATACATTTTGCGTATATAAATAAATTTAAAAAAAAATATATTGTATATATATATTTTATATGCGATATTTTACATTTTAACATATACATATATACACTACGTACGCGCACGGATAAATATATATATGTGCGCATATATACAATTAAAATAGTAGAAGTAAAATTATATAATTATATAATTAAAATTAAAATTATATAAGTAAAATAGTAAAAGTAAAATTATATACATTTTATAATATATTTTACTGAATTTTTGCAATTAAAAGACATCAAACACGACTTAAATCGGATAATTTTTGATTATTCATATATATTTATTAATTAAAAATTATCCGATTCATGCGTCATCGTGTGTTTGATGTCGTTCTAATAACTGTAAAAATTTCATTAATCTATTATACATTTACTTTCAAAAAGGTAAAATAAAAAATAAAGGTTTAAGTTCTTATATATTTCATAAGACATTTAAATTCGTAATTATATATATATTTGTTATTATATATATGTATATAGATTAATTATATTAAAGGTCTCCGGATGTCGAAGCGAGAACGAGAACGAGGATCATGTCGTCAGTTTCGCAGTCTTTTACGCGAGGCTTTCTTCATTTATAGTATTTCACGAATACATATGTATATGTATATGTCATCTTACTATAGAAAATAACATTTTTATAATTCGCATTTTGTCTGCTGAAAATAATTTTAATGAATTAAAGATTAAATCATCCGATTTATGTCGTGTTTGATGTCATTTTAATCGCTAAAATTTCATTAATCTATTAAAATTATTTCCAAATCGATAAAATACAAATTAAAAGTTTTAATTTTTATGTATAAAATGTTTATATTCGCGTGAATTATCGTAGATAAGGAAAGGTTCCCGATGTCGTCGAAGCGAGAGCGAGAACGAATAAAGAGCGAGCGAGATGACGTATCATCAAAGAGTTCCGAAGTCTCCTCGCGAGGCTTCCTTTATCTAATCTTTCATATATCATATGTCATGTTACTATAGAAAATAAAATTTTGATAATTCGCAATATATCGAATTGAAAATAATTTTAACGGATTAATGAGACTTTTGCGATTAAAATGACACCAAACACGACATAAATCGGATAATTTTTAATTAAAAATGTAATCAAAATTTTAATTACTTATAATTAAAAATCATCCGATTTATGTCATTTTAATTTATGTCATTAATCCATTAAAATTATTTTCAATTCGATATATTGCATTATCAAAATTTTATTTTCTATAATAACATGACATATGATATATGAAAGATTAGATAAAGGAAGCCTCGCGAGGAGACTTCGGAACTCTTTGATGATACGTCATCTCGCTCGCTCTTTATTCGTTCTCGCTCTCGCTTCGAAGTACTCTGCGTTGATACCACTGCTT
>NW_028141898.1:0-11717 GCF_030444845.1 Prenolepis imparis
ACAGCTGTAAAAAGTATCGATTTCCAATATTTTAAGACGAGCCAAAAATTCATCGATTTTACATTTTAATAGTACATTGATTATAGAATCATTTGGTACCAAACAGATACCAGCGTACAAATTTTTTAACTTTATATACATAAAATAATGTTGAGTCGCATAGGGTCAGCGGTAAAAAAGTATCGATTTCTAATATTTTGAGGCGAGCCTAAAATTCATCGATTATACATTTTAATAGTACATTGATTACAGAATCTTTTGGTACCATGCAGACACCAGCGTACAAATTTTTTAATACGTTAAACTTAAATTAAGGATGCGTCGCATAGGGTCAGCGGTAAAAAAGTATCGATTTCTATTATTTTAAGACGAGCCAAAAATTCATCGATTATACATTTTAATAGTACAATGATTACAGAATCATTTGGTACCAAACAGACACCAGCGTACAAATTTTTTAATATGATAAACATAAAATAAGGATGCGTCGCACAGGGTCCGCGTCAAAAAAGTATTAATTTCTAATATTTTAAGACGAGCCAAAAATTCATCGAATATACATTTTAATAGTACAATGATTATAGAAGCATTTGGTACCAAACAGACACCAGCGTACAAATTTTTCAATTTGATATACATAAAATAAGATTGCATCGCATAGGATCAGCGGTAAAAAGTATCGATTTCCAATATTTTAGGACGAGCCAAAAATTCATCGATTATACATTTTAACAGTACACTGATTACTGTATCTTTTGGTACCATGCAGACACCAGCGTACAAATTTTTTAATATGATAATCAAAATAAGGATGCGTCGCACATGGTCCGCGTCAAAAAAGTATCAATTTATAATATTTTAAGACGAGCCAAAAATTCATCGATTATACATTTTAATAGTACATTGATTATAGAATAATTTGGTACCAAACAGACACCAGCGTACAAATTTTTTAACTTCAAATACATAAAATAATGTTGCGTCGCACAGGGTCCGCGTCAAAAAAGTATAAATTTCTAATATTTTTAGACGAGCCAAAAATTCATCGATTATACATTTTAATAGTACATTGATTGCAGAATCTTTTGGTACCATGCAGACACCAGCGTACAAATTTTATAATATGATATACATAAAATCGCTATGCGTCGCATAGGGTCAGCGGTAAAAAAGTATCGATTTCTATTATTTTAAGACGAGCCAAAAATTCATCGATTATACATTTTAATAGTACAATGATTATAGAAGCATTTGGTACCAAACAGACACCAGCGTACAAATTTTTTAATTTGATATACATAAAATAAGGTTGCATCGCATAGGATCAGTGGTAAAAAGTATCGATTTCCAATATTTTAAGACGAGCCAAAAATTCATCGATTATACATTTTAACAGTACACTGATTACAGAATCTTTTGGTACCAAATGATTCTATAATCAATGTACTATTAAAATGTATAATCGATGAATTTTTGGCTCGTCTTAAAATATTAGAAATCGATACCATGCAGACACCAGCGTACAAATTTTTTAACTTGATATACATAAAATAAGGTTGCGTCGCATAGGGTCATGGTAAAGAAGTATCGATTTCTAATATTTTAAGACGAGCCAAAAATTCATCGATTATACATTTTAATAGTACATTGATTATAGAATCATTTGGTACCAAACAGACACCAGCGTACAAATTTTTTAACTTTATATACATAAAATAATGTTGCGTCGCATAGGGTCAGCGGTAAAAAAGTATCGATTTCCAATATTTTAAGACGAGCCAAAAATTCATCGATTATACATTTTAATAGTACATTGATTATAGAATCTTTTGGTACCATGCAGACACCAGCGTACAAATTTTTTAATATGATAAACATAAAATAAGTATGCGTCGCACAGGGTCCGCGTCAAAATAGTATCAATTTCTAATATTTTTAGACAAGCCAAAAATTCATCGATTATACATTTTAATTCTACATTGATTACAGAATCACTTGGTACCAAACAGACACCAGCGTACAAATTTTTTAACTTGATATACTTAAAATAAGGTTGCGTCTCATAGGGTCAGCGGTAAAAAATATCGATTTCTAATATTTTAAGACGAGCCAAAAATTCATCGATTATACAATTTAATAGAACATTGATTACAGAATCTTTTGGTACCATGCAGACACCAGCGTACAAATTTTTTAATACAATAAACATAAAATACGGATGCGTCGCACAGGGTCCGCGTCAAAAAAGTAATAATTTCGAATATTTTAAGACGAGCCAAAAATTCATCGATTATACATTTTAATAGTACATTGATTACAGAATCTTTTGGTACCATGCAGACACCAGCGAACAAATTTTTTAATGATATACATAAAATAGCTATGCGTCGCATTGGGTCAGCGGTAAATAAGTATCGATTTCTATTATTTTAAGACGAGCCAAAAATTCATCGATTATACATTTTAATAGTACAATGATTACAGAATCATTTGGTACCAAACAGACACCAGCGTACAAATTTTTTAATATGATAAACATAAAATAAGGATGCGTCGCACAGGGTCCGCGTCAAAAAAGTATTAATTTCTAATATTTTAAGACGAGCCAAAAATTCATCGATTATACATTTTAATAGTACATTGATTATAGAATCATTTGGTACCAAACAGACACCAGCGTACAAATTTTTTAACTTGATATACATAAAATAACGTTGCGTCGCACAGGGTCCGCGTCAAAAAAGTATCAATTTCTAATATTTTAAGACGAGCCAAAAATTCATCGATTATACATTTTAATAGTACATTGATTACAGAATCTTTTGGTACCAAGCAGACAACAACGTACAAATTTTTTCTTTTGCTATACATAAATTAAGGATGCGTCATATAGGGTCAGCGGTAAAAAAGTATCGATTTCTAATACTTTAAGACGAGCCAAAAATTCATCGATTATACATTTTAACAGTACACTGATTACAGAATCTTTTGGTACCATGCAGACACCAGCGTACAAATTTTTAAATACGTTAAACTTAAATTAAGTATGCGTCGCATAGGGTCAGCGGTAAAAAAGTATCGTTTTCTAATATTTTAAGGCGAGCCAAAAATTCATCGATTATACATTTTAATAGTACATTGATTACAGAATCTTTTGGTACCAAGCAGACAACAACGTACAAATTTTTTCTTTTGCTATACATAAATTAAGGATGCGTCGCATAGGGTCAGCGGTAAAAAAGTATCGATTTCTATTATTTTAAGACGAGCCAAAAATTCATCGATTATACATTTTAATAGTACAATGATTACAGAATCATTTGGTACCAAACAGACACCAGCGTACAAATTTTTTAATATGATAAACATAAAATAAGGATTCGTCGCACAGGGTCCGCGTCAAAAAAGTATCAATTTTTAATATTTTAAGACGAGCCAAAAATTCATCGATTATACATTTTAATAGTACAATGATTATAGAAGCATTTGGTACCAAACAGACACCAGCGTACAAATTTTTTAATACGTTAAACTTAAATTAAGGATGCGTCGCATAGGGTCAACGGTAAAAAAGTATCGATTTCTAATATTTTAAGGTGAGCCAAAAATTCATCGATTATATATTTTAATAGTACATTGATTACAGAATCTTTTGGTACCATGCAGACACCAGCGTACAAATTTTTTAATACGTTAAACTTAAATTAAGGATGCGTCGCATAGGGTCAGCGGTAAAAAAGTATCGATTTCTAATATTTTGAGACGAGCCAAAAATTCATCGATTATACATTTTAATAGTACAATGATTATAGAAGCATTTGGTACCAAACAGACACCAGCGTACAAATTTTTTAATTTGATATACATAAAATAAGGTTGCATCGCATAGGAATAGCGTTAAAAAGTATCGATTTCCAATATTTTAAGACGAGCCAAAAATTCATCGATAATACATTTTAATAGTACATTGATTACAGAATCATTTGGTACCAAATAGACACCAGCGTACAAATTTTTTAACTTGATATACATTAAATAAGGATGCGTCACACAGGGTCCGCGTCAAAAAAGTAATAATTTCGAATATTTTAAGACGAGCCAAAAATTCATCGATTATACATTTTAATAGTACATTGATTACAGAATCTTTTGGTACCATGCAGACACCAGCGTACAAATTTTTTAATATGATATACATAAAATAGCTATGCGTCGCATAGGGTCAGCGGTAAAAAGGTATCGATTTCTATTATTTTAAGACGGGCCAAAAATTCATCGATTATACATTTTAATAGTACAATGATTACAGAATCATTTGGTACCAAACAGACACCAGCGTACAAATTTTTTAACTTGATATACATAAAATAAGGTTGCGTCTCATAGGGTCAGTCGTAAATAATATCGATTTCTAATATTTTAAGACGAGCCAAAAATTCATCGATTATACATTTAATAGAACATTGATTACAGAATCTTTTGGTACCATGCAGGCACCAGCGTACAAATTTTTTAATACAATAATCATAAAATAAGGATGCGTCGCACAGGGTCCGCGTCAAAAAAGTAATAATTTCGAATATTTTAAGACGAGCCAAAAATTCATCGATTATACATTTTAATAGTACATTGATTACAGAATCTTTTGGTACCATGCAGACACCAGCGTACAAATTTTTTAATATGATATACATAAAATAGCTATGCGTCGCATAGGGTCAGCGGTAAAAAAGTATCGATTTCTATTATTTTAAGACGAGCCAAAAATTCATCGATTATACATTTTAATAGTACAATGATTACAGAATCATTTGGTACCAAACAGACACCAGCGTACAAATTCTTTAATTTGATATAAATAAAATAAGGTTGCATCGCATAGGAACAGCGGTAAAAAGTATCGATTTCCAATATTTTAAGACGAGCCAAAAATTCATCGATTATACTTTTTAATAGTACATTGATTACAGAATCTTTTGGTACCATGCAGACACCAGCGTACAAATTTTTTAATACGTTAAACTTAAATTAATGATGCGTCGCTTAGGGTCAGCAGTAAAAAAGTATCGATTTCTAATATTTTGAGACGAGCCAAAAATTCATCGATTATACATTTTAATAGTACAATGATTATAGAAGCATTTGGTACCAAACAGACACCAGCGTACAAATTCTTTAATTTGATATACATAAAATAAGGTTGCATCGCATAGGAACAGCGGTAAAAAGTATCGATTACCAATATTTTAAGACTAGCCAAAAATTCATCGATTATACAATTTAATAGAACATTGATTACAGAATCTTTTGGTACCATGCAGACACCAGCGTACAAATTTTTTAATATGATATACATAAAATAGCTATGCGTCGCATAGGGTCAGCGGTAAAAAAGTATCGATTTCTATTATTTTAAGACGAGCCAAAAATTCATCGATTATACATTTTAATAGTACAATGATTACAGAATCATTTGGTACCAAACAGACACCAGCGTACAAATTCTTTAATTTGATATACATAAAATAAGGTTGCATCGCATAGGAACAGCGGTAAAAAGTATCGATTTCCAATATTTTAAGACGAGCCAAAAATTCATCGATTATACATTTTAACAGTACACTGATTACAGAATCTTTTGGTACCAAATGATTCTATAATCAATGTACTATTAAAATGTATAATCGATGAATTTTTGGCTCGTCTTAAAATATTAGAAATCGATACCATGCAGACACCAGCGTACAAATTTTTTAACTTGATATACATAAAATAAGGTTGCGTCGCATAGGGTCATGGTAAAGAAGTATCGATTTCTAATATTTTAAGACGAGCCAAAAATTCATCGATTATACATTTTAATAGTACATTGATTATAGAATCATTTGGTACCAAACAGACACCAGCGTACAAATTTTTTAACTTCATATACATAAAATAATGTTGCGTCGCATAGGGTCAGCGGTAAAAAAGTATCGATTTCCAATATTTTAAGACGAGCCAAAAATTCATCGATTATACATTTTAATAGTACATTGATTATAGAATCTTTTGGTACCATGCAGACACCAGCGTACAAATTTTTTAATATGATAAACATAAAATAAGTATGCGTCGCACAGGGTCCGCGTCAAAATAGTATCAATTTCTAATATTTTTAGACAAGCCAAAAATTCATCGATTATACATTTTAATTCTACATTGATTACAGAATCACTTGGTACCAAACAGACACCAGCGTACAAATTTTTTAACTTGATATACTTAAAATAAGGTTGCGTCTCATAGGGTCAGCGGTAAAAAATATCGATTTCTAATATTTTAAGACGAGCCAAAAATTCATCGATTATACAATTTAATAGAACATTGATTACAGAATCTTTTGGTACCATGCAGACACCAGCGTACAAATTTTTTAATATGAAATACATAAAATAGCTATGCGTCGCATAGGGTCAGCGGTAAAAAAGTATCGATTTCTATTATTTTAAGACGAGCCAAAAATTCATCGATTATACATTTTAATAGTACAATGATTACAGAATCATTTGGTACCAAACAGACACCAGCGTACAAATTCTTTAATTTGATATACATAAAATAAGGTTGCATCGCATAGGAACAGCGGTAAAAAGTATCGATTTCCAATATTTTAAGACGAGCCAAAAATTCATCGATTATACTTTTTAATAGTACATTGATTACAGAATCTTTTGGTACCATGCAGACACCAGCGTACAAATTTTTTAATACGTTAAACTTAAATTAATGATGCGTCGCTTAGGGTCAGCAGTAAAAAAGTATCGATTTCTAATATTTTGAGACGAGCCAAAAATTCATCGATTATACATTTTAATAGTACAATGATTATAGAAGCATTTGGTACCAAACAGACACCAGCGTACAAATTCTTTAATTTGATATACATAAAATAAGGTTGCATCGCATAGGAACAGCGGTAAAAAGTATCGATTTCCAATATTTTAGGACGAGCCAAAAATTCATCGATTATACATTTTAACAGTACACAGATTACAGAATCATTTGGTACCAAACAGACACCAGCGAACAAATTTTTTAATATGATAAACATAAAATAAGGATGCGTCGCACGGGTCCGCGTCAAAAAAGTATCAATTTCTAATATTTTAAGACGAGCCAAAAATTCATCGATTATACATTTTAATAGTACAATGATTATAGAAGCATTTGGTACCAAACAGACACCAGCGTACAAATTTTTTAATTTGATATACATAAAATAAGATCGCATCGCATAGGATCAGCGGTAAAAAGTATCGATTTCCAATATTTTAGGACGAGCCAAAAATTCATCGATTATACATTTTAACAGTACACTGATTACAGAATCTTTTGGTACCATGCAGACACCAGCGTACAAATTTTTTTATATGATAATCAAAATAAGGATGCGTCGCACATGGTCCGCGTCAAAAAAGTATCAATTTCTAATATTTTAAGACGAACCAAAAATTCATCGATTTTACATTTTAATAGTACATTGATTATAGAATCATTTGGTACCAAACAGATACCAGCGTACAAATTTTTTAACTTTATATACATAAAATAATGTTGAGTCGCATAGGGTCAGCGGTAAAAAAGTATCGATTTCTAATATTTTGAGGCGAGCCAAAAATTCATCGATTATACATTTTAATAGTACATTGATTACAGAATCTTTTGGTACCATGCAGACACCAGCGTACAAATTTTTTAATACGTTAAACTTAAATTATGGATGCGTCGCATAGGGTCAGCGGTAAAAAAGTATCGATTTCTAATATTTTGAGACGAGCCAAAAATTCATCGATTATACATTTTAATAGTACAATGATTATAGAAGCATTTGGTACCAAACAGACACCAGCGTACAAATTCTTTAATTTGATATACATAAAATAAGGTTGCATCGCATAGGAACAGCGGTAAAAAGTATCGATTTCCAATATTTTAAGACTAGCCAAAAATTCATCGATTATACAATTTAATAGAACATTGATTACAGAATCTTTTGGTACCATGCAGACACCAGCGTACAAATTTTTTAATACAATAATCATAAAATAAGTATGCGTCGCACAGGGTCCGCGTCAAAAAAGTAATAATTTCGAATATTTTAAGACGAGCCAAAAATTCATCGATTATACATTTTAATAGTACATTGATTATAGAATAATTTGGTACCAAACAGACACCAACGTACAAATTTTTTAACTTCAAATACATAAAATAATGTTGCGTCGCACAGGGTCCGCGTCAAAAAAGTATCAATTTCTAATATTTTTAGACGAGCCAAAAATTCATCGATTATACATTTTAATAGTACATTGATTACAGAATCTTTTGGTACCATGCAGACACC
Source organism: Prenolepis imparis (assembly GCF_030444845.1). Lineage (NCBI taxonomy): Eukaryota > Metazoa > Arthropoda > Insecta > Hymenoptera > Formicidae > Prenolepis > Prenolepis imparis. Next base: position 8,387 of record NW_028141898.1, read on the forward strand.
AGCGTACAAATTTTATAATATGATATACATAAAATCGCTATGCGTCGCATAGGTTCAGCGGTAAAAAAGTATCGATTTCTATTATTTTAAGACGAGCCAAAAATTCATCGATTATACATTTTAATAGTACAATGATTATAGAAGCATTTGGTACCAAACAGACACCAGCGTACAAATTTTTTAATTTGATATATATAAAATAAGTTAGCATCGCATAGGAACAGCTGTAAAAAGTATCGATTTCCAATATTTAATACGAGCCAAAAATTCATCGATAATACATTTTAATAGTACATTGATTACAGAATCATTTGGTACCAAATAGACACCAGCGTACAAATTTTTTAACTTGATATACATAAAATAAGGTTGCATCGCATAGGAACAGCGGTAAAAAGTATCGATTACCAATATTTTAAGACTAGCCAAAAATTCATCGATTATACAATTTAATAGAACATTGATTACAGAATCTTTTGGTACCATGCAGACACCAGCGTACAAATTTTTTAATATAATTATCATAAAATAAGGATGCGTCGCACAGGGTCCGCGTCAAAAAAGTAATAATTTCGAATATTTTAAAACGAGCCAAAAATTCATCGATTATACATTTTAATAGTACATTGATTACAGAATCTTTTGGTACCATGCAGACACCAGCGTACAAATTTTTTAATATGATATACATAAAATAGCTATGCGTCGCATAGGGTCAGCGGTAAAAAAGTATCGATTTCTATTATTTTAAGACGAGCCAAAAATTCATCGATTATACATTTTAATAGTACAATGATTACAGAATCATTTGGTACCAAACAGACACCAGCGTACAAATTTTTTAATATGATAAACATAAAATAAGGATGCGTCGCACAGGGTCCGCGTCAAAAAAGTATTAATTTCTTATATTTTGAGACGAGCCAAAAATTCATCGAATATACATTTTAATAGTACAATGATTATAGAAGCATTTGGTACCAAACAGACAACAGCGTACAAATTTTTTAATTTGATATACATAAAATAAGGTAGCATCGCATAGGAACAGCTGTAAAAAGTATCGATTTCCAATATTTTAAGACGAGCCAAAAATTCATCGATTTTACATTTTAATAGTACATTGATTATAGAATCATTTGGTACCAAACAGATACCAGCGTACAAATTTTTTAACTTTATATACATAAAATAATGTTGAGTCGCATAGGGTCAGCGGTAAAAAAGTATCGATTTCTAATATTTTGAGGCGAGCCTAAAATTCATCGATTATACATTTTAATAGTACATTGATTACAGAATCTTTTGGTACCATGCAGACACCAGCGTACAAATTTTTTAATACGTTAAACTTAAATTAAGGATGCGTCGCATAGGGTCAGCGGTAAAAAAGTATCGATTTCTATTATTTTAAGACGAGCCAAAAATTCATCGATTATACATTTTAATAGTACAATGATTACAGAATCATTTGGTACCAAACAGACACCAGCGTACAAATTTTTTAATATGATAAACATAAAATAAGGATGCGTCGCACAGGGTCCGCGTCAAAAAAGTATTAATTTCTAATATTTTAAGACGAGCCAAAAATTCATCGAATATACATTTTAATAGTACAATGATTATAGAAGCATTTGGTACCAAACAGACACCAGCGTACAAATTTTTCAATTTGATATACATAAAATAAGATTGCATCGCATAGGATCAGCGGTAAAAAGTATCGATTTCCAATATTTTAGGACGAGCCAAAAATTCATCGATTATACATTTTAACAGTACACTGATTACTGTATCTTTTGGTACCATGCAGACACCAGCGTACAAATTTTTTAATATGATAATCAAAATAAGGATGCGTCGCACATGGTCCGCGTCAAAAAAGTATCAATTTATAATATTTTAAGACGAGCCAAAAATTCATCGATTATACATTTTAATAGTACATTGATTATAGAATAATTTGGTACCAAACAGACACCAGCGTACAAATTTTTTAACTTCAAATACATAAAATAATGTTGCGTCGCACAGGGTCCGCGTCAAAAAAGTATAAATTTCTAATATTTTTAGACGAGCCAAAAATTCATCGATTATACATTTTAATAGTACATTGATTGCAGAATCTTTTGGTACCATGCAGACACCAGCGTACAAATTTTATAATATGATATACATAAAATCGCTATGCGTCGCATAGGGTCAGCGGTAAAAAAGTATCGATTTCTATTATTTTAAGACGAGCCAAAAATTCATCGATTATACATTTTAATAGTACAATGATTATAGAAGCATTTGGTACCAAACAGACACCAGCGTACAAATTTTTTAATTTGATATACATAAAATAAGGTAGCATCGCATAGGAACGGCTGTAAAAAGTATCGATTTCCAATATTTTAAGACGAGCTAAAAATTCATCGATTTTACATTTTAATAGTACATTGATTATAGAATCATTTGGTACCAAACAGATACCAGCGTACAAATTTTTTAACTTTATATACATAAAATAATGTTGAGTCGCATAGGGTCAGCGGTAAAAAAGTATCGATTTCTAATATTTTGAGGCGAGCCAAAAATTCATCGATTATACATTTTAATAGTACATTGATTACAGAATCTTTTGGTACCATGCAGACACCAGCGTACAAATTTTTTAATATGATATACATAAAATAGCTATGCGTCGCATAGGGTCAGCGGTAAAAAGGTATCGATTTCTATTATTTTAAGACGAGCCAAAAATTCATCGATTATACATTTTAATAGTACAATGATTACAGAATCATTTGGTACCAAACAGACACCAGCGTACAAATTTTTTAACTTGATATACATAAAATAAGGTTGCGTCTCATAGGGTCAGCGGTAAAAAATATCGATTTCTAATATTTTAAGACGAGCCAAAAATTCATCGATTATACATTTAATAGAACATTGATTACAGAATCTTTTGGTACCATGCAGACACCAGCGTACAATTTTTTTAATACAATAAACATAAAATAAGGATGCGTCGCACAGGGTCCGCGTCAAAAAAGTAATAATTTCGAATATTTTAAGACGAGCCAAAAATTCATCGATTATACATTTTAATAGTACATTGATTACAGAATCTTTTGGTACCATGCAGACACCAGCGTACAAATTTTTTAATATGATATACATAAAATAGCTATGCGTCGCATAGGGTCAGCGGTAAAAAAGTATCGATTTCTATTATTTTAAGACGAGCCAAAAATTCATCGATTATACATTTTAATAGTACAATGATTACAGAATTATTTGGTACCAAACAGACACCAGCGTACAATTTTTTTAATTT
>NW_028141899.1:0-11704 GCF_030444845.1 Prenolepis imparis
AAAATGTATAATCGATGAATTTTTGGCTCGTCTTTAAATATTAGAAATCGATACTTTTTTACCGCTGACCCCATGCGACGCAACCTTATTTTATGTATATCAAGTTAAAAAATTTGTACGCTGGTGTCTGTTTGGTACCAAATGATTCTGTAACCAATGTACTATTAAAATGTATAATCGATGAATTTTTGGCTCGTCTTTAAATATTTGAAATCGATACTTTTTTACCGCTGACCCCATTCGACGCAACCTTATTTTATGTATATCAAGTTAAAAAATTTGTACGCAGGTGTCTGTTTGGTACCAAATGGTTCTGTAATCAATGTACTATTAAAATGTATAATCGATGAATTTTTGGCTCGTCTTAAAATATTAGAAATCGATACTTTTTTACCGCTGACCCCATTCGACGCAACTTTATTTTATGTATATCAAGTTAATAAATTTGTACGCTGGTGTCTGCATGGTATCAAAAGATTCTGTAATCAATGTACTATTAAAATGTATAATCGATGAATTTTTGGCTCGTCTTAAAATATTAGAAATCGATACTTTTTTACCGCTGACCCTATGCGACGCAACCTTATTTTATGTATATCAAGTTAAAAAATTTGTACGCTGGTGTCTGCTTGGTACCAAAAGATTCTGTAATCAATGTACTATTAAAATGTATAATCGATGAATTTTTGGCTCGTCTTAAAATATTAGAAATCGATTACCGCTGACCCCATTCGACGCAACTTTATTTTATGTATATCAAGTTAAATAATTTGTACGCTGGTGTCTGTTTGGTACCAAATGATTGTGTAATCAATGTACTATTAAAATGTATAATCGATGAATTTTTGGCTCGTCTTAAAATATTAGAAATCGATACTTTTTTACCGCTGACCCTATGCGACGCATCCTTAATTTATGTATATCAAGTTAAAAAATTTGTACGCTGGTGTCTGCATGGTACCAAATGGTTCTGTAATCAATGTACTATTAAAATGTATAATCGATGAATTTTTGGCTCGTCTTAAAATATTAGAAATCGATACTTTTTTACCGCTGACCCTACTCGACGCAACTTTATTTTTTGTATATCAAGTTAAAAAATTTGTACGCTGATGTCTGCATGGTATCAAAAGATTCTGTAATCAATGTACTATTAAAATGTATAATCGATGAATTTTTGGCTCGTCTTAAAATATTAGAAATCGATACTTTTTTACCGCTGACCCTACTCGACGCAACCTTATTTTATGTATATCAAGTTAAAAAATTTGTACGCTGGTGTCTGCTTGGTACCAAAAGATTCTGTAATCAATGTACTATTAAAATGTATAATGGATGAATTTTTGGCTCGTCTTTAAATATTAGAAATCGATACTTTTTTACCGCTGACCCCATGCGACGCAACCTTATTTTATGTATATCAAGTTAAAAAATTTGTACGCTGGTGTCTGTTTGGTACCAAATGATTCTGTAACCAATGTACTATTAAAATGTATAATCGATGAATTTTTGGCTCGTCTTTAAATATTTGAAATCGATACTTTTTTACCGCTGACCCCATTCGACGCAACTTTATTTTATGTATATCAAGTTAAAAAATTTGTACGCTGGTGTCTGCATGGTACCAAAAGATTCTGTAATCAATGTACTATTAAAATGTATAATCGATGAATTTTTGGCTCGTCTTTAAATATTAGAAATCGATACTTTTTTACCGCTGACCCCATGCGACGCAACCTTATTTTATGTATATCAAGTTAAAAAATTTGTACGCTGGTGTCTGTTTGGTACCAAATGGTTCTGTCATCAATGTACTATTAAAATGTATAATCGATGAATTTTTGGCTCGTCTTAAAATATTAGAAATCCATACTTTTTTACCGCTGACCCTATGCGACGCAACCTTATTTTATGTATATCAAGTTAAAAAATTTGTACGCTGGTGTCTGCATGGTATCAAAAGATTCTGTAATCAATGTACTATTAAAATGTATAATCGATGAATTTTTGGCTCGTCTTTAAATATTAGAAATCGATACTTTTTTACCGCTGACCCCATGCGACGCAACCTTATTTTATGTATATCAAGTTAAAAAATTTGTACGCTGGTGTCTGTTTGGTACCAAATGATTCTGTAACCAATGTACTATTAAAATGTATAATCGATGAATTTTTGGCTCGTCTTTAAATATTTGAAATCGATACTTTTTTACCGCTGACCCCATTCGACGCAACCTTATTTTATGTATATCAAGTTAAAAAATTTGTACGCAGGTGTCTGTTTGGTACCAAATGGTTCTGTAATCAATGTACTATTAAAATGTATAATCGATGAATTTTTGGCTCGTCTTAAAATATTAGAAATCGATACTTTTTTACCGCTGACCCCATTCGACGCAACTTTATTTTATGTATATCAAGTTAATAAATTTGTACGCTGGTGTCTGCATGGTATCAAAAGATTCTGTAATCAATGTACTATTAAAATGTATAATCGATGAATTTTTGGCTCGTCTTAAAATATTAGAAATCGATACTTTTTTACCGCTGACCCTATGCGACGCAACCTTATTTTATGTATATCAAGTTAAAAAATTTGTACGCTGGAGTCTGCATGGTATCAAAAGATTCTGTAATCAATGTACTATTAAAATGTATAATCGATGAATTTTTGGCTCGTCTTTAAATATTAGAAATCGATACTTTTTTACCGCTGACCCCATGCGACGCAACCTTATTTTATGTATATCAAGTTAAAAAATTTGTACGCTGGTGTCTGTTTGGTACCAAATGGTTCTGTAATCAATCTATTAAAATGTATAATCGATGAATTTTTGGCTCGTCTTAAAATATTAGAAATCCATACTTTTTTACCGCTGACCCTATGCGACGCAACCTTATTTTATGTATATCAAGTTAAAAAATTTGTACGCTGGTGTCTGCATGGTATCAAAAGATTCTGTAATCAATGTACTATTAAAATGTATAATCGATGAATTTTTGGCTCGTCTTAAAATGTTAGAAATCGATTACCGCTGACCCCATTCGACGCAACCTTATTTTATGTATATCAAGTTAAAAAATTTGTACGCTGGTGTCTGCATGGTACCAAATGATTGTGTAATCAATGTACTATTAAAATGTATAATCGATGAATTTTTGGCTCGTCTTTAAATATTTGAAATCGATACTTTTTTACCGCTGACCCCATTCGACGCAACTTTATTTTATGTATATCAAGTTAAAAAATTTGTACGCTGGTGTCTGCATGGTATCAAAAGATTCTGTAATCAATGTACTATTAAAATGTATAATCGATGAATTTTTGGCTCGTCTTAAAATATTAGAAATCGATTACCGCTGACCCCATTCGACGCAACTTTATTTTATGTATATCAAGTTAAATAATTTGTACGCTGGTGTCTGTTTGGTACCAAATGATTGTGTAATCAATGTACTATTAAAATGTATAATCGATGAATTTTTGGCTCGTCTTAAAATATTAGAAATCGATACTTTTTTACCGCTGACCCTATGCGATGCATCCTTAATTTATGTATATCAAGTTAAAAAATTTGTACGCTGGTGTCTGCATGGTACCAAATGGTTCTGTAATCAATGTACTATTAAAATGTATAATCGATGAATTTTTGGCTCGTCTTAAAATATTAGAAATCGATACTTTTTTACCGCTGACCCTACTCGACGCAACTTTATTTTTTGTATATCAAGTTAAAAAATTTGTACGCTGATGTCTGCATGGTATCAAAAGATTCTGTAATCAATGTACTATTAAAATGTATAATCGATGAATTTTTGGCTCGTCTTAAAATATTAGAAATCGATACTTTTTTACCGCTGACCCTATGCGACGCAACCTTATTTTATGTATATCAAGTTAAAAAATTTGTACGCTGGTGTCTGCTTGGTACCAAAAGATTCTGTAATCAATGTACTATTAAAATGTATAATGGATGAATTTTTGGCTCGTCTTTAAATATTAGAAATCGATACTTTTTTACCGCTGACCCCATGCGACGCAACCTTATTTTATGTATATCAAGTTAAAAAATTTGTACGCTGGTGTCTGTTTGGTACCAAATGATTCTGTAACCAATGTACTATTAAAATGTATAATCGATGAATTTTTGGCTCGTCTTTAAATATTTGAAATCGATACTTTTTTACCGCTGACCCCATTCGACGCAACTTTATTTTATGTATATCAAGTTAAAAAATTTGTACGCTGGTGTCTGCATGGTACCAAATGATTGTGTAATCAATGTACTATTAAAATGTATAATCGATGAATTTTTGGCTCGTCTTTAAATATTTGAAATCGATACTTTTTTACCGCTGACCCCATTCGACGCAACTTTATTTTATGTATATCAAGTTAAAAAATTTGTACGCTGGTGTCTGCATGGTATCAAAAGATTCTGTAATCAATGTACTATTAAAATGTATAATCGATGAATTTTTGGCTTGTCTTAAAATATTAGAAATCGATACTTTTTTACCGCTGACCCTATGCGACGCATCCTTAATTTATGTATAGCAAATGAAAAAGTTTGTATGCTGTTGTCTGCTTGGTACCAAAAGATTCTGTAATCAATGTACTATTAAAATGTATAATGGATGAATTTTTGGCTCGTCTTTAAATATTAGAAATCAATACTTTTTTACCGCTGACCTCATGCGACGCAACCTTATTTTATGTATATCAAGTTAAAAAATTTGTACGCAGGTGTCTGTTTGGTACCAAATGGTTCTGTAATCAATGTACTATTAAAATGTATAATCGATGAATTTTTGGCTCGTCTTAAAATATTAGAAATCGATATTTTTTTACCGCTGACCCTATGCGACGCAACCTTATTTTATGTATATCAAGTTAAAAAATTTGTACGCTGGTGTCTGCATGGTATCAAAAGATTCTGTAATCAATGTACTATTAAAATGTATAATGGATGAATTTTTGGCTCGTCTTTAAATATTAGAAATCGATACTTTTTTACCGCTGACCCCATGCGACGCAACCTTATTTTATGTATATCAAGTTAAAAAATTTGTACGCTGGTGTCTGTTTGGTACCAAATGGTTCTGTAATCAATGTACTATTAAAATGTATAATGGATGAATTTTTGGCTCGTCTTTAAATATTAGAAATCGATACTTTTTTACCGCTGACCCCATGCGACGCAACCTTATTTTATGTATATCAAGTTAAAAAATTTGTACGCTGGTGTCTGTTTGGTACCAAATGGTTCTGTAATCAATGTACTATTAAAATGTATAATCGATGAATTTTTGGCTCGTCTTAAAATATTAGAAATCCATACTTTTTTACCGCTGACCCTATGCGACGCAACCTTATTTTATGTATATCAAGTTAAAAAATTTGTACGCTGGTGTCTGCATGGTATCAAAAGATTCTGTAATCAATGTACTATTAAAATGTATAATCGATGAATTTTTGGCTCGTCTTAAAATATTAGAAATCGATTACCGCTGACCCCATTCGACGCAACTTTATTTTATGTATATCAAGTTAAATAATTTGTACGCTGGTGTCTGTTTGGTACCAAATGATTGTGTAATCAATGTACTATTAAAATGTATAATCGATGAATTTTTGGCTCGTCTTAAAATATTAGAAATCGATACTTTTTTACCGCTGACCCTATGCGACGCATCCTTAATTTATGTATATCAAGTTAAAAAATTTGTACGCTGGTGTCTGCATGGTACCAAATGGTTCTGTAATCAATGTACTATTAAAATGTATAATCGATGAATTTTTGGCTCGTCTTAAAATATTAGAAATCGATACTTTTTTACCGCTGACCCTACTCGACGCAACTTTATTTTTTGTATATCAAGTTAAAAAATTTGTACGCTGATGTCTGCATGGTATCAAAAGATTCTGTAATCAATGTACTATTAAAATGTATAATCGATGAATTTTTGGCTCGTCTTAAAATATTAGAAATCGATACTTTTTTACCGCTGACCCTATGCGACGCAACCTTATTTTATGTATATCAAGTTAAAAAATTTGTACGCTGGTGTCTGCTTGGTACCAAAAGATTCTGTAATCAATGTACTATTAAAATGTATAATGGATGAATTTTTGGCTCGTCTTTAAATATTTGAAATCGATACTTTTTTACCGCTGACCCCATGCGACGCAACTTTATTTTATGTATATCAAGTTAAAAAATTTGTACGCTGGTGTCTGTTTGGTACCAAATGATTCTGTAATCAATGTACTATTAAAATGTATAATCGATGAATTTTTGGCTCGTCTTAAAATATTAGAAATCGATACTTTTTTACCGCTGACCCTATGCGACGCAACCTTATTTTATGTATATCAAGTTAAATAATTTGTACGCTGGTGTCTGTTTGGTACCAAATGATTGTGTAATCAATGTACTATTAAAATGTATAATCGATGAATTTTTGGCTCGTCTTTAAATATTTGAAATCGATACTTTTTTACCGCTGACCCCATTCGACGCATCCTTAATTTATGTATATCAAGTTAAAAAATTTGTACGCTGGTGTCTGTTTGGTACCAAATGGTTCTGTAATCAATGTACTATTAAAATGTATAATCGATGAATTTTTGGCTCGTCTTAAAATATTAGAAATCCATACTTTTTTACCGCTGACCCTATGCGACGCAACCTTATTTTATGTATATCAAGTTAAAAAATTTGTATGCTGTTGTCTGCTTGGTACCAAAAGATTCTGTAATCAATGTACTATTAAAATGTATAATGGATGAATTTTTGGCTCGTCTTTAAATATTAGAAATCGATACTTTTTTACCGCTGACCTCATGCGACGCAACCTTATTTTATGTATATCAAGTTAAAAAATTTGTACGCAGGTGTCTGTTTGGTACCAAATGGTTCTGTAATCAATGTACTATTAAAATGTATAATCGATGAATTTTTGGCTCGTCTTAAAATATTAGAAATCGATACTTTTTTACCGCTGACCCCATTCGACGCAACTTTATTTTATGTATATCAAGTTAAAAAATTTGTACGCTGGTGTCTGCATGGTATCAAAAGATTCTGTAATCAATGTACTATTAAAATGTATAATCGATGAATTTTTGGCTTGTCTTAAAATATTAGAAATCGATACTTTTTTACCGCTGACCCTATGCGACGCAACCTTATTTTATGTATATCAAGTTAAAAAATTTGTACGCTGGTGTCTGCATGGTATCAAAAGATTCTGTAATCAATGTACTATTAAAATGTATAATGGATGAATTTTTGGCTCGTCTTTAAATATTAGAAATCGATACTTTTTTACCGCTGACCCCATGCGACGCAACCTTATTTTATGTATATCAAGTTAAAAAATTTGTACGCTGGTGTCTGTTTGGTACCAAATGGTTCTGTAATCAATGTACTATTAAAATGTATAATCGATGAATTTTTGGCTCGTCTTAAAATATTAGAAATCCATACTTTTTTACCGCTGACCCTATGCGACGCAACCTTATTTTATGTATATCAAGTTAAAAAATTTGTACGCTGGTGTCTGTTTGGTACCAAATGATTCTGTAACCAATGTACTATTAAAATGTATAATCGATGAATTTTCGGCTCGTTTTTAAATATTTGAAATCGATACTTTTTTACCGCTGACCCCATTCGACGCAACTTTATTTTATGTATATCAAGTTAAAAAATTTGTACGCTGGTGTCTGCATGCTATCAAAAGATTCTGTAATCAATGTATTATTAAAATGTATAATGGATGAATTTTTGGCTCGTCTTTAAATATTAGAAATCCATACTTTTTTACCGCTGACCCTATGCGACGCAACCTTATTTTATGTATATCAAGTTAAAAAATTTGTACGCTGGTGTCTGTTTGGTACCAAATGGTTCTGTGATCAATGTACTATTAAAATGTATAATCGATGAATTTTTGGCTCGTCTTAAAATATTAGAAATCGATACTTTTTTACCGCTGACCCTATGCGACGCATCCTTATTTTATGTTTATCGTATTAAAAAATTTGTACGCTGGTGTCTGCATGGTACCAAAAGATTCTGTAATCAATGTACTATTAAAATGTATAATCGATGAATTTTTGGCTCGTCTTTAAATATTAGAAATCGATACTTTTTTACCGCTGACCCTATGCGACGCAACCTTATTTTATGTATATCAAGTTAAAAAATTTGTACGCTGGTGTCTGTTTGGTACCAAATGGTTCTGTAATCAATGTACTATTAAAATGTATAATCGATGAATTTTTGGCTCGTCTTAAAATATTAGAAATCGATACTTTTTTACCGCTGACCCTATGCGACGCAACCTTATTTTATGTATATCAAGTTAAAAAATTTGTACGCTGGTGTCTGCAAGGTATCAAAAGATTCTGTAATCAATGTACTATTAAAATGTATAATCGATGAATTTTTGGCTCGTCTTAAAATATTAGAAATCGATACTTTTTTACCGCTGACCCCATTCGACGCAACTTTATTTGATGTATATCAAGTTAAAAAATTTGTACGCTGGTGTCTGTTTGGTACCAAATGATTCTGTAATCAATGTACTATTAAAATGTATAATCGATGAATTTTTGGCTCGTCTTAAAATATTAGAAATCGATACTTTTTTACCGCTGACCCTATGCGACGCAACCTTATTTTATGTATATCAAGTTAAATAATTTGTACGCTGGTGTCTGTTTGGTACCAAATGATTGTGTATTAAAATGTATAATCGATGAATTTTTGGCTCGTCTTTAAATATTTGAAATCGATACTTTTTTACCGCTGACCCCATTCGACGCATCCTTAATTTATGTATAGCAAATGAAAAAGTTTGTACGCTGTTGTCTGCTTGGTACCAAAAGATTCTGTAATCAATGTACTATTAAAATGTATAATGGATGAATTTTTGGCTCGTCTTTAAATATTAGAAATCGATACTTTTTTACCGCTGACCCCATGCGATGCAACCTTATTTTATGTATATCAAGTTAAAAAATTTGTACGCTGGTGTCTGTTTGGTACCAAATGGTTCTGTAATCAATGTACTATTAAAATGTATAATCGATGAATTTTTGGCTCGTCTTAAAATATTAGAATTCCATACTTTTTTACCGCTGACCCTATGCGACGCAACCTTATTTTATGTATATCTAGTTAAAAAATTTGTACGCTGGTGTCTGTTTGGTACCAAATGGTTCTGTGATCAATGTACTATTAAAATGTATAATCGATGAATTTTTGGCTCGTCTTAAAATATTAGAAATCGATACTTTTTTTACCGCTGACCCTATGCGACGCATCCTTATTTTATGTTTATCGTATTAAAAAATTTGTACGCTGGTGTCTGCATGGTACCAAAAGATTCTGTAATCAATGTACTATTAAAATGTATAATCGATGAATTTTTGGCTCGTCTTTAAATATTAGAAATCGATACTTTTTTACCGCTGACCCTATGCGACGCAACCTTATTTTATGTATATCAAGTTAAAAAATTTGTACGCTGGTGTCTGCTTGGTACCAAAAGATTCTATAATCAATGTATTATTAAAATGTATAATCGATGAATTTTTGGCTCGTCTTAAAATATTAGAAATTGATACATTTATGCCGCTGACCCTATGCGACGCATCCTTAATTTATGTATAGCAAATGACAAAGTTTGTACGCTGTTGTCTGCTTGGTATCAAAAGATTCTATAATCAATGTATTATTAAAATGTATAATCGATGAATTTTTGGCTCGTCTTAAAATATTAGAAATCGATACTTTTTTACCGCTGACCCTATGCGACGCAACCTTATTTTATGTATATCAAGTTAAAAAATTTGTACGCTGGTGCCTGTTTGGTACCAAATGATTCTGTAATCAATGTACTATTAAAATGTATAATCGATGAATTTTTGGCTCGTCTTAAAATATTAGAAATCGATACTTTTTTACCGCTGACCTCATGCGACGCAACCTTATTTTATGTATATCAAGTTAAAAAATTTGTACGCAGGTGTCTGTTTGGTACCAAATGGTTCTGTAATCAATGTACTATTAAAATGTATAATCGATGAATTTTTGGCTCGTCTTAAAATATTAGAAATCGATACTTTTTTACCGCTGACCCTATGCGACGCAACCTTATTTTATGTATATCAAGTTAAAAAATTTGTACGCTGGTGTCTGCAAGGTATCAAAAGATTCTGTAATCAATGTACTATTAAAATGTATAATCGATGAATTTTTGGCTCGTCTTAAAATATTAGAAATCGATACTTTTTTACCGCTGACCCCATTCGACGCAACTTTATTTGATGTATATCAAGTTAAAAAATTTGTACGCTGGTGTCTGTTTGGTACCAAATGATTCTGTAATCAATGTACTATTAAAATGTATAATCGATGAATTTTTGGCTCGTCTTAAAATATTAGAAATCGATACTTTTTTACCGCTGACCCTATGCGACGCAACCTTATTTTATGTATATCAAGTTAAATAATTTGTACGCTGGTGTCTGTTTGGTACCAAATGATTGTGTATTAAAATGTATAATCGATGAATTTTTGGCTCGTCTTTAAATATTTGAAATCGATACTTTTTTACCGCTGACCCCATTCGACGCATCCTTAATTTATGTATAGCAAATGAAAAAGTTTGTACGCTGTTGTCTGCTTGGTACCAAAAGATTCTGTAATCAATGTACTATTAAAATGTATAATGGATGAATTTTTGGCTCGTCTTTAAATATTAGAAATCGATACTTTTTTACCGCTGACCCCATGCGATGCAACCTTATTTTATGTATATCAAGTTAAAAAATTTGTACGCTGGTGTCTGTTTGGTACCAAATGGTTCTGTAATCAATGTACTATTAAAATGTATAATCGATGAATTTTTGGCTCGTCTTAAAATATTAGAATTCCATACTTTTTTACCGCTGACCCTATGCGACGCAACCTTATTTTATGTATATCTAGTTAAAAAATTTGTACGCTGGTGTCTGTTTGGTACCAAATGGTTCTGTGATCAATGTACTATTAAAATGTATAATCGATGAATTTTTGGCTCGTCTTAAAATATTAGAAATCGATACTTTTTTTACCGCTGACCCTATGCGACGCATCCTTATTTTATGTTTATCGTATTAAAAAATTTGTACGCTGGTGTCTGCATGGTACCAAAAGATTCTGTAATCAATGTACTATTAAAATGTATAATCGATGAATTTTTGGCTCGTCTTTAAATATTAGAAATCGATACTTTTTTACCGCTGACCCTATGCGACGCAACCTTATTTTATGTATATCAAGTTAAAAAATTTGTACGCTGGTGTCTGTTTGGTACCAAATGATTCTGTAATCAATGTACTATTAAAATGTATAATCGATGAATTTTTGGCTCGTCTTAAAATATTAGAAATCGATACTTTTTTACCGCTGACCCTATGCGACGCAACCTTATTTTATGTATATCAAGTTAAAAAATTTGTACGCTGGTGTCTGCATGGTATCAAAAGATTCTGTAATCAATGTATTATTAAAATGTATAATGGATGAATTTTTGGCTCGTCTTTAAATATTAGAAATCCATACTTTTTTACCGCTGACCCTATGCGACGCAACCTTATTTTATGTATATCAAGTTAAAAAATTTGTACGCTGGTGTCTGTTTGGTA